>NW_005871337.1:662795-663940 GCF_000147115.1 Myotis lucifugus | reverse complement strand
TCAATTGGATTGAGATCTGGTGATTACAGGGGCCACCTAAGCACGGTAAAGTCTCCCTCATGTTCTTAAACCACTCCTGCACAATATGAGCATCGTGGCATGGCGCGTTGTCTTGTTGGAAGACGCCATCTCCATTAGGATACACCATCAACATGATAGGATGAACTTGATCAGCAATGATACTAAGTATGTTGTGCTATTCAAATGTTGTTCCACACAAAGTAAAGGGCCCAAATCATGCCAGGAAACATGCCCCAAACCATAAAACTGCCCCCTCCAGCTTGAAGGGTTGTACTCATGCATGTGGGTGCATGCTTTCATGCTGTTTCCACCAAATTCTCACTCTGCCATCTGTATAATGCAACTGGAAACGTGATTCATCAGACCACATGACTTTTTTTCAATGCTCGAATGCCCAATTCTTGTGTTTCTGTGCGAATTGGAGACATTTTATCTTGGTAACTGCAGACAGCAAAGGTGTTTGAACAGACCTTCGGCTTCCATATCCCATATGATGCAGTGTACGGCTAATTTGCCTACAAACGTCAGGTGGTCATAAAAATCTGGCCACTCAGTGTGTGTATATATATATATATATATATATATATATATATATATATATCCCACATTTAAAGGCTGTTAAATTGCATTGTTTACCCATATCTTCAGAAAAAAATCACTTCTACTGTCATGGTAAACAACCTGCTTCCCTATTTATAATGGTCTGGCCCTCTAACAACTTCAGTGTGAAATTATAGCTAATTTGCCTACAAATGTCAGATGGTCATAATAATCTGGCCACTCAGTGTAGACCAAGAATTCAAAAGCTATATTCTGAAACCTGGGTACTATTGCCTCTGGATTTAATATCTTCTCTATTTCTATCTACATCAACCTTGGGTAATCCCATTCTGCACCATGACTAGATCCAGAGTTTCATTTGTAGCTCAAACATTTCCCTTGAAATCAAGATATATATACTCAACTACCTACTGAGTGTCAGTACTTGGAATGTATATGGTATCCAGTAACATTGAGTTTGGTGCATTTTAAGGATCCTATCTAATAAAGAGGGATCATGCTAATTGACTCTCATGCTGTTCCAAAGATGGTGGCACCTACAGCCAATAAGGAGGGAATATGCT
>NW_005871337.1:444198-662695 GCF_000147115.1 Myotis lucifugus | reverse complement strand
GGGCCCCCAACCCCAAGATGGTGGCCCCCAGTCCCCCTCAAGCCCTTTTTGGGGTGGCAGGCGGACCTTCCCTCTGCCTCCAGAGTCCCCCCGTTTCAGTTCCTTCAGCCCCGAGCACCAGAGCCAGCTGAAGCACAGGCAAGCCTCGGATGGGCGGCTGCGCAGCCAACACCCAAGGTGCAGGCAAGCCTTGGATTGCAGCTGCCCAGCCACCCAGGGCCACCGAGGCTCAGGTAACCAGGGCCGGCCAAGGCTTTCCCCGCCGGGGCAGTGGCAGCAGCAGAGGTGTGATGGGGCGTCACCTTCCCCTGATCACCGGGTCACCTCCCGCCCCTGAAGGTTCCTGGACTGTGAGAGAGGGCAGGCTGGGCTGAGGGATGCCCCCTCCAGTGCATAAATTTTCATGCACTGGGCCTCTAGTAGATTTATAAATAACTAGTGAGAATACGAATTGAAGCTTCACTCTGAGCACTGAGGAGTTACGTTGGACAATGTAGTTATACTTGCTAAATGTCAGTTTTCTCATCTGTAAAGCTTTAAAAGGTAGCATCTCTCTCTTAATATTATGCAGCTTAAATAGATTCATATATGAAAAATTAAAAGAATGTATTTTAAACCTTGAAGAGAGAGTAACAACAACAAACATAAGCAAACAAACAAAAAAGGAAAGAGAAAGCCAAAAAGAAGAGAATGAGAGAGAACACAGACAGAAAAGAGAGAAGCATCAGGGAAACAAGGAAGGACTGTGTTAATGTGGATTCGGGTTGGCTAATGGGTGTTAACGTAAGGAGTCTATTTTGTGTGTTGGACACAGTAAACTGCTACGTTTGTGTGTCACAGAGTGAAGGTTATGAGCAAAAGTGTACTTGGGAAGTTTAATGTAGATGCTGTGTAAGAATGGGCATGGGCAGGAGTGAGGAGGTCACTGGTCATTGAACACATGCTAGGATCTGTGTGCCTTGTGTGGGTGGGGGTTGCTGTTTTGATCTAGGATGTGTATCATGGAGGCTGCAGGCTAGAACTGCCACAGGTCTTCTCCAGTGCTCACGGTGTCCCCCTGACCCCCGCCCACCTGCCCATCTCCTTGCCCTCCCCCATTAGCCCACTCACCCAGCCTTATTCGCTCTGAATACCAGGCATGGAGCTGGGATAGTGAAGAAATTTTCCATTTTTCTAAAAAAAGAAAAAATACATATCTCCCTAAATATAACCTTACATCTAAAACCTAGGGTCTGATTTGAAAACGAAAAAAAACATTTGGAGTGAGAGGAAATTGAACGGCAGGTGACATTCAGCAAATATCCATTGGTCTGCTCCTCTTCTATGATAGATGCCCAGGGAGACTTCCAGACACAATAAATTTGGAAAGACTGCAGTTTCTAAATTTGCTGCCGAGGGGAGGTAAGTACAGTTGGTAATTCATCGATTCTTTCCCGAGTTCTCTTGATCCCTGGTTCAGTCTCCCTCTGAGCAGCCTTCGTCTTACATCTTTGAAGAGCTGCCTCATCCTGGCACAGGTAATCAGAAGAGCAGCAGGCAAGCCATCCAGCCAGCAGGTGGTCACAGGTCCCCTGCCTATTCCTGCAAACATCCTCTTTCAAAAGGCCACCTGTCCGTGATGGGCACTGGAGCAGGGAGGAGAAATGAAAAAGCGGTGCTGAAAGGTATAAAGGTGAGACAGGGCAAGTCTCTGTTAGAGGGACTATGTGTTTACTAGCAAGTGGTAGTGTGTTTAAATGGATTGAACTGATAGGAAAGGGAAGGGGATGTTCAAGGGCAAAGGTCCTCACATCCAGGCGCCTAAAAGAGTGTCCACAGGTGTGGTGAGAACTGGGGACTACCACCATCTAACTTCTAATGCTTTCAGTAGAAACCAAGAGGCAAGTAGATTATAATGCTCCTGGCACTCTGGCTGCAGAAGTTTAAGGCACCTGGCACCCTGCTCAGCGGAGAAAGTGGGAACCAGAGCAGAGAAAAGAAATAAAATGTCTTCACTGTGTTTACTAAATCCATGGGAGGAAGGGGGCGGGACACAAAACACTGTGTCTCATAGAAAAAGGGGTGTTCTCCGTCACCAGGACACAAAGGGGGGTGGAGAGGACCCAGGTAAGGTGGGTGGAGAGGACCCAGGTAAGGGGGGTGGAGAGGACCCAGGTAAGGGGGGTGGAGAGGTCCCAGGTAAGGGGGGTGGAGAGGACCCAGGTAAGGGGGGTGGAGAGGACCCAGGTAAGGTGGGTGGAGAGGTCCCAGGTAAGGGGGGTGGAGAGGACCCAGGTAAGGTGGGTGGAGAGGACCCAGGTAAGGGGGGTGGAGAGGACCCAGGTAAGGGGGGTGGAGAGGACCCAGGTAAGGTGGGTGGAGAGGACCCAGGTAAGGTGGGTGGAGAGGTCCCAGGTAAGGTGGGTGGAGAGGTTCCAGGTAAGGTGGGTGGAGAGGACCCAGGTAAGGTGGGTGGAAAGGTCCCAGGCAAGATGGTAGAGAGGACCCAGGTAATGTGGGTGGAAAGGTCCCAGGCAAGATGGCCACTCCCATTCATCCCACCCAACTTCTGTGCCAAGACAGGAAGGTACAGATGAGGAAGGGTTTGCACAGCAGTCCTAGGGCTTGAAAAGCACACTATCTGTCATCAGTAATGATAGTCATAGCTACTGAAGATGCACTATGAACAAGGCACTGGGCTAATTAGTTTATTCACATCATTGTATTTAGTGTTAAAATGTACATATCAAGTAAGAACTATTATCCTGCAAACAGGGGCACTGGTGATCACAGAGGGCCGGGAAAGTCCTGAAACTGGCACTCAGTCCCAGGCAGTTGGACTTTCATGGTTTAAACCACCTTGTTAGTCTGATCAAATGAATGTGGACCCTTTACATTACTGTACTAAGACTAGGCCCAAGTTCTGCTTTCATGCTGTTTATTTTCTCTATTTTATGATGTCTTGGCATCTTAGGACTCTCTACATCCAGGGAGGGACTTAGTGAATTCAAATGTGTAGATAGAAAACAGTTTGCTTGTGAGTAAGGCTTTGATAAGCAGCTATCCTAGTCCATTCTCCCACCTGCAGGTGCAAGCACTGACCTGAGTTACCAAGGCCCGGCACTGAACACTGAGGGAAAACTCTATAGAGAATAGGAGGCTGCAGTTATTGACACCAGCTTGCTCACCCTCATGCACTCCACAACACACAAATAACCCCACGTTCATGCTCTCCTTCATTCCTGTCACCTCCTGACCTTCCCTGAGTGGGGTGAGGCACCCATCCCTCCTCCTATCTTTTTAAGGGCAGTTGTCTCCTGATCTAATTGCTTCATTGTCCTGATACATTTCAAAACATATAGATAGATGATGTGAAGATAAATTTTAGACATTTTAAAATCAGTTTGGCACACACCGTCCTCCTGTCCTTGTCTCCCTTCTCACCCAAAACCATGGTTATGGCAATAACAAGAGCAGAACACTCAGCCAGGATTTTAGTACTTTAAATTACCTCACTTCTTTCTTACAACAATCCATCAATTAGGTAATCCTATCTAATAAAAGAGAAACATGGTAATTAGCCGTAACTTCGCTACCCTTCCCATTGGCTAATCAGAGCGATATGCAAATTAACTGCCAACCAAGATGGCGGCCGGCAGCCAGGCAGTGAAGCGAAACAGGAGGCTTGCTTGCTCCATGATGGAGAAAGCCAAGGTTCCCCGCCTTCCACTGCTGGGCTCTGAGCTGCAGTTTAAGAAACATTGTTGCAATTATAGAAGCAAAAAAAAAAAAAAACACACCCAGATCCCTGCTTTCAGCAGCCGAGGCCTCAAGCTGGAGCCAAGCCTCAGAGCTAAAGCCAGCTTTCAGCTCCAGTGACAGCCATAGAAGGTAAATAAATCCCAGAATAAAAGAAAAAAAGGACAGGTTGGAAGCTTCAGTCACCCACCAGCCTGAAAACGGCCCTCAGCCCCTCACCCAGACTGGCCAGGCACCCCAGTGGGGACCCCCACCCTGAAGGGGGTGTGACCAGCTGGAAACAGCCATCATCCCCTCATCCAGGCTGGCCAGGCACCCAAGCGGGACCCCCACCCTGATCCAGGACACCCTTCAGGGCAAACCAGCCAGCCCCCACCCATGCACCAGGCCTCTATCCTATAAGAGTAAAAGGGTAATATGCCTCCCAGCACCGTGATCAGCGGAGTAGTGAGGCCTCACTGCCCCTGTGTCAAGCGGAGCCGCGAGGCCTCCCAGCACTGGGATCAGCAGAGCCGTGAGGCCTCCTGGCCCCTGGAGCAGCGTGACAGGGGGCAGCGCCCAAACCCCCTGATTGCCCTGCGGCTCTGTGTGTGACAGGGGGCAGGGCCACAACCCCCTGATTGGCCCTGCTCTGTGTGTGACAGGGTGCAGCGCCCCAACCCCCCCATGGGCCCTGCTCTGTGTGTGACTGGGTGGAGCCACAATCTCCCCATTGGCCCTGCCCTGAGTGTGACAGGGGGGAGTTCCCCAACCCCCTGATTGGCCCTGCTCTGTGTGTGACAAGGTACGGAGCCCCAACCCCCCTGATGGGCCCTGCTCTGTGCGTGACAGGGGGTGGCACCGCAACCTCCCCATCGACCCTGCCTTGAGTGTGACAGGGGGCGGCGTCCCAACCCCCCAATCGGCCCTATCCTGAGCGTGACTGGGGTGGCATTGCAACCTCCTGATCCACCCTGCTCTGTGCATGACAGGGGGCGGTGCTCCAACTCCCCAATCGGCCCTGCTCTGAGCCCGACCAGGGGCTGCGGGGCAGGCACCTAGGGATTGTGCCTGCCCTCTGCCACCCGGGAGCGGGCCTAAGCCAGCAGGTCGTTATCTCCTGAGGGGGTCCCAGACTGTGAGAGGGCACAAGTGGGGCTGAGGGACACCCCCCCCACCCCCCGCCAGTACACAAATTTTTGTTCACCGGGCCTCTAGTAGTATAATAATTAGAGTGATAAGGAAAGTTATTACACTATCCCAGATTTAAAATATTTTAAGAGACATTGTCATTCCTTTGAGACTTTTAGACCTGAAGGCACTCTCTTGCTTGTTGTCATTGATGAAGCAAGTCGCTATGTTGGAAGGCCCTCCTGGCAAGGAACTGAGGGTGTCTGCCAGCCAACAGCTCACTAGAAACTAGCCTACAAGTGCCTCATTCCAATGGCCCTATAGGAACAGCAATCCTGTTCACACTATCCTTCTTCAGTCAAGCCTTCAGGTGAGACCCAGCCCTGGTCAACCCTCATTTCATCTGTGTAAAGACGCTGAGGATACAGAACCAGCTCAGCCACTTCTGGGTTCCTAACTGCAGTAGCTATGAGATAAACACGTGTTTTTTAAGCTTCTGTGTTTGTGGTAATTTGTTATTCAACAACAAATTACAAATACAGGACCTAACACAGGAAAGCTCACCTTTATCTCTGCAGCCCCATTATGCCATCATAATGATGGAAGGTACTGCGTCCCATAGGCCTGTGTTGATAAGCACTAGCATTGCCCAGGAAAGTGACTGTAATAGAGACAAACCATTGAGAGTTCATGCCTCATGCTGTACCAAGTTATGCATGCAAAAGAGCAAACAAACAAATAAAACAAAACCAGGATATAATTATAGGGGGGGGTATTGTTATGTCAAGATATATCCTTGGTTCTGTACTTTGCAACTGAACTATAACAGGCCCAGTCCTCAAAGAATACTGGCCACAGAAATGTCCAGAGAACTCGGATACCAGATGCCCGGTTCTGTTTTGCTGAACGTCCCATGTTACCTCACAAAACTGTCTCCCCGGAGCTGTGGTTTCTGTCCCTAGTCAGCCCCTCTACCCACACCGTCCATGAAGATGGACAGATCCAAAGCTCACAAACACAATCCTGGCAACAAAGCCCAGCTGCAGTGCCTGTTCCCAGTGGAAGGGCCTGCACAGGGCTGGGCAGAGCTGAAATGCCCTGGACCATGCCAGGCAGCCAGGCAGGCCTTACTCAGGCTATTGCAGCAGGGAGAGCGGCAGAGTGAATCGGACTCAACTCTGCTGACTGAAAGCAAGAGGGCTGCTGGAGGCAGACTTTGTTTTTTGTGTTTTAGATATGTTTGTGAGTTAGCAGGGCTCTGAATTATTTCTATTGCTGCACTGCAGTCCCTCATCCTTGTCACCGGTTCCTAAGTGTTCTTCCCACCAGTGTAAACAACCAAAGGTTTACAGTTCACCCAGGATGAAAGTGTAGGGACTGATCTCCCCCATAACGTTTCACCTTCCCACATTAGTTTCCTACACGACAGGGTTTTACGTGAGGTTTTCCAAGGGGAGAAAATGGATTATGAGTTCAAAGAGGGAGTAGAGGGTGATTTTTTACCTGCCCTGCGCCTTTTAGCAAATGGTTGCTTTTTGGTCGCTGTTAGAAGGCTGTTATCTGAAGAGAGTAGGATACCAAGATGGGGGAGTTTTAGGGAGAAACAGGATAATATTCAGTCCAGAAAAATGATGCCTTTGAAGGATATTTGCTGAAGAAAAACTATAATAGTAATGGAACATAAACTACATTTGGAAGAGTAGGAAGGATAGCTATGAGCACACACATGCACTGTGTGTGTGCACGCACACATGCGTGCGCATGTGTATGCATGCATATGTGTGTCTTACCTCAAATTTTAGGAGTCAATAACCATTTGTTGAGCCTGAGATATTACAAGTACAAAACTAACCATATGTTCAATAATAAATGAATAACTAAACAATACCAGGTCCATTAACAATGAACTCATATAACAACTATATTACATTGTGCACTTCCATTCAGGAGGCTAA
This sequence comes from Myotis lucifugus, assembly GCF_000147115.1. Classification (NCBI taxonomy): domain Eukaryota; kingdom Metazoa; phylum Chordata; class Mammalia; order Chiroptera; family Vespertilionidae; genus Myotis; species Myotis lucifugus. Next base: position 655,892 of record NW_005871337.1, on the reverse strand, counting down.
ACCAGGCTCAAGTATTTTTTAACGAATCTCTGCTCTGTTTCTGAGTGGACAAAACACACATGAGGAAGGAAAATCACAAAGATGCATCAGTTATTGAAGGCCTCCTGTGCACCCAGATTATGCTAACTGCTCAGACTCCAGGCCAGGCAAATCTAGGTTTAAATTCCCACTTTTACACTGTCTAGATGTGTGGATGGAACAATACATTTTTTTCTGCTGAAATTAGCAGATATTTTTTGAGTAACTATTATTGGAATTTAGAAAAATCAAGGTACTCTGATAATGCTAAAGAGCCACAATCTCTAACACCCTGCTTCTGACCTGAGAGGCTTATAAAACCTGTGGGTTCACATTTCAAATGCATCTAAAATTTCATTAGTAGTTACTACTTGAAAAATGGCTCACTCGTGTTCATAAGATTTTTATAATTAACCCAATAAACACCATGAGAGTTCTTTAATTTTAAAAATGATGCAAAACAGAGAAATACATTTTAATAAAAATTTTAAGAAGTATTACACACCTGTCACCTAATTATTTAAACCATGTGTCCATGGTTTAAATAATTAGGTGACAGGTGTGTCCACTTCTAGATTTACATTTTGTAGAACTAATAGATAAGCCTATCATTATTGTAATTATATAGTCACGGTTTATGTAGGTTTAGAACCAAACAATTTCTAATCTGGTTAAATATGTTAGTAGTCTGCATATCTGCAATGAATATAATCCTCTCTATCTGCTGAGAAAATCAATTTCTTTCCCACAGCAGGAGTGGAGAGGCACTTCTCCTCGGAAGCTTACACAGACCCCTGCTTCTCCTTGCCACACGAGGAGAGATGCTCTCATTCAGTGATTCCTTCATTCAAGTAGGTTACTGTACAAAATATTCTAGGTCCTAACATTTCCTTCCTCAAATAGCGCGGATTTAGATAGCAAATGTGACAATTATACTAGGGTCCAGCTTTTAATCCTGACGTTAGTCTAACACTCAGTGTTAAAGAATCAAAAATGGCACAAGCTTTCCCAAAGCCATGAGGGATAGTGTACAACACCCCTGGTCCGTGACTGTAATTAGGATGGTCTCCCCGTATCCACACATGCCGCCAAAGAGCACTTGAGGAAGCATCGGGCCAATGTGAGGAATTCTAGCAGAGCCCTGTTTTAAAAGTGTAATTGTTTCTGTTGTATTTCAGAGCCATGTGGCTCTTCATCTAAATGATGGACAATTAGGTAGTTGCATGTTGAGTAATTTCTACAGGCTTACTGCTCCTGAGAGTTGGATCATCTTAAACTCTAAAGGTCTTGTCCAGTTACTGGGGAAGAGGAGGTATTCCTTAGATAGACCAAGGAAGGCCGCAGCAGTGAGAATGTCTGCTCCTTGAGTAATAAGTTATCAACTTCAGTAAAACAGCCTGAACCCCTTTTTAAAAGTAATTGGAATGCATAGTCTTCTTTCTGGTTCATGACAAGGCAGAAAACACTATCTTATGTAAGAAGAATAACAAAAGCCCATCTTAGCCCAGAACAGTGTCCTGGTTATTTATTGTTTGTTAATCTTATACTAAAAAATATTGTCTCTAAATTTTTAGCTTTCACTTTTATCCTCATTAAAAGTCAAGATGGCTTTATAAGTTTGGATTAAAGAAGTAAGGACACACTTTTTCACAGAAAGGAAGTTTGAAAAGAATCCCGAAATGAATTAGAATGTATTCAAAGCTCTTTGGATTAAAAACTGCTGTGAAAAAGTTCAAACTTCCACCCTAGCCATTTTTGTTCAGTGGTTACAGTGTCAGCCCTCAGATTAGAGTGTCGCAGGCTCCAGGGCCAAGGGAACATACCTTGGTTGCAGGCTTGATCTCTGGCCCCAGGTTGGGGTGCCTGAGAGAGGCAACCAATCCATGTGTCTCTCACATGGATGTTTCTCTTTGTCTCTCCCCCTCCTTTCCACTCTTTAAAAATCAATGGAAAAAATATCCTCCACTGAAGATTAACAAAAATCAGTTCAAACTTTCAAGTTACACATTGAAGTTCCAAGTTTCTCCTATTTAATCTCAGCTAAAAATGGTATCATAGAAACTACTGGAAGGTGTCTGTGCTTCGAGTTCTATTTGGTAGAGACATAAACCAATAATAGAGGGCAAAATATACAATTAAATTTTGGAAACCCAAATGTGGGCTAAATTTGGGAAGCCAGACTTGAATTAGATATCAGAAGCAACTTGAAATTTTCTCTGAATAGCTTTCAGAATCAAGATTGTTATTCACTTTATTCATTAAACACACACACACACACACAAACAAAAAAACAGGAGAGGACCAAGATGCCAACATAGGTAAACACCGGAACTTGCTGCCTCGCACAACTACATCAAAACTACAACTAAAAGACAAAACAGATACATCCAGAACCACGGGAAGTCTGGCTGAGTGGAAGTCCAACAACTAGAGGGAAAGAGGAAAGCGCATCTAGACTGGTAGAAGGTGCAGAGGTGCAGAAGAGCGGAGGTACAAAGGAGCGCAAAATGGGCTGGCAACTGGGTACGCTGTGGTCTTTTTCAATCGGGAGGGAGATGCAAACTCCTGACTGCTCTGAACACCAGTTCCGGGTGAGTCTCTGGGGACCCAGACTCATATGGGGAGAAACTGAACTGTCTGGCATCAGGACAGGAACACGAGGGCAGCTTTCTCTCAGAGGTGCTCACAGCAATCATTGTTCCTACACGAGGCCACGAGATACAGAGACCCAGGGACCTATCCAGGGCAGGGCTGGCAGACAACCATTGCTGTTTGCACCACCCCATGATTCCTTGAGACCATGCCCCACCCAATTTACACCCCCACCCAAGCTGTGCACAGAGGCTTTTGCATATGAATGGCCTGGCCTTTTACATTCTAAAACCTAACAAACTGCAGCTGGGTCAAAGAACCCCAGAGATCCAAAAGAAGGCCTAAGGCTCCTCAGCAGCCAGCATTGCTTCACAGCTGTGCCTCATCTGGGCACCTCCAAACCCCAAACAAAGAGGGGGAATCTTCAGATTTCTCTGTAGCTCCTGCTTGGTGGCCTCAGGCAGTGGCTGACTTTTCACCTCCTTGGAGATCCAAGAGCCAGTGTACCCAGTGGTCAGAGTGAGACCACACCAGATTACAACTCTTCAGATCCATAACAGACACACTCAGGGGGCAGACTCAGTGAGCACCAAAGCCCCACTGAAGCAAGTCATGTCCCATAAGGGTGTTTTCAGCACAGCAGTTCTCCCATTGTAGACACAACTGGTCCTCACAGCCAAGTGGTCTGGAGGTCAGTTCCCCCTTGTGATACTAACAGCAATCAAGGCTTAACTACAACAAGACTGTGCACACAGCCCACAAAGGGGTGCACCAAGAGCGTCTACCTCAGGTGACTGGGGAGGCTGAGCCACTGGGCCCTATAGGACACCTAGAACACAAAGCCACTCTATCAACACTGGGAAGCAGCCAAATGCGGAGACAAAGAAACATATCACAAATGAAAGAAATGGAGGAAAGAAAAATACTGGATATGGAGTTCAAAACCATGGTTATAAGGTTACTCAAGAATCTTCTAGAAACCTCCAAGAAATTTAGTGAGACCCTCAAAGATATGAAAAAGAACCAATTAGAAATTAAGCATACACTGACTGAAATAAAGAATAATATACAGAGATCCAACAGCAGACTAGAGGATCCCAAGAATCAAGTCAAAGATTTGAAATATGAAGAAGCAAAAAACACCCAACCAGAAAAGCAAAAAGAAAAAAGAATCCAAAAATATGAAGATGGTGTAAGGAGCCTCTGGGACAACTTCAAGCATACCAACATCCGAATTATGGGGGTGCCAGAAGAAGAAGAGAGAGCAAGATATTGAAAACCTATTTGAAGAAATAATGACAGAAAATTTCCCCTACCTGGTGAAAGAAATAGACTTCCAAGTCCAGGAAGTGCATAGAACCCCAAACAAAAGGAATCCAAAGAGGACCACACCAAGATACATCATAATTAAAATGCCAAGGACAAAAGACAAAGAGAGAATCTTAAAAGCAGCAAGAGAAAAAAAGTCAATTACCTACAAGGGAGTAGCCATATGACTGTCAGCTGATTTCTCAACAGAAACTATGCAGGCCAGAAGGGAGTGGCAAGAAATATTCAAAGTGATGAATACCAAGAACTACAACCAAGATTACTTTACCCAGCAAAGCTATCATTCAGAATTGAAGATCAGATAAAGAGCTTCACAGATAAGAAAACGCTAAAGGAGTTCATCACTACCAAACCAGTATTATATGAAATGCTGAAAGGTATCCTTTAAGAAGAGGAAGAAGAAGAAAAAGGTAAGATACAAATTATGAACAACAAATACACATCTATCAACAAGTGAATCTAAAAATCAAGTGAATAAATAATCTGATGAACAGAATAAACTGGTGAATATAATAGAATCAGGAGCATAGAAAGGGAGTGGACTGACAATTCTTAGGGGAAGAGGGTGTGGGGGGTGCAGGAAGAGACTGGACAAAAATCGAACACCTATAGACGAGGAAAATGGAGGGAGGGGTAAGGACATGGGGTGGGGTGGGAAACGGGTGGAGGGGAGCTATGGGGAAAAAAGGGGAACAACTGTAATAATCTGAACAATAAAGACTTATTTAAAAAAAAAACAGAGACAGAGATAACATACTTTATTTTGAACTTTAACCCAGCAATAAAAATAATGAATAATGTTATTTTTGTCACTATCTATAAAACTATATGAAGTAACTATTATGTAAGTAATATGAAGAATTTCAAATGAGGAGTTCTGTGTTAAATAACTAGTACTAGTATACATTAGTTTTACCAAGTATCTTTAAAAGTATTTGAAATATCATTAGCCAACAAGTAGTAACTGACCATAAATTTATCTCAGAAAATAATCAGGCAGAATATAAGTGATTTTTTAAAATATGCAGAAAATTATACCTATATAATTTCTTCTGTAAAAGCTTCCTTATTATGAGACAATCACTTATTTTTAAAAAGTACCCCTAAATCAAATAAATGTAAATATTTTTATAGTTATCTTGATTAATAGTTTTTCCTTAATACTTGCCAGGCTATATGGAAGCTACAGAAAAGAAAAAAGAAAAGAAAAGAAGAGAAGAGAAGAGAAGAGAAGAGAAGAGAAGAGAAGAGAAGAGAAGAGAAGAGAAGAAGAGAAGAAGAGAAGAGAGGAGAAGAGAGGAGAAGAGAGGAGAAGAGAGGAGAAGAGAAAAGGATGTGCTTAAAAATTCAAAGAGAACTATGGCTGGTGTGGCTCAATTGGTTGGAACGTTGTCCCATGCACCAAAACGTCTCAGGTTCCATTCTGGGTCAGAGCTCATACCCAGGCTGCAAGTTCCATCCCCAGATGGAGCATGTGCAGGATGCAACTGATGGATCTGTTTCTCTCACATAGATGTTTCTCTCTGTCTCTCTCTCTCTCCTCCTCACTCTCCAAAATAGGTAACAAAACAAGCAAAAAATCCAAGGAGATTGGACTTCTGCAATGTGTGGGAGGATTCAAACACAAAATGTTTATTTGATAAAACCAACATTAGATAAAAATAAATACACCTTTTAGATAAAAATCAATACACCATTGGCCAACATATTAATCATTTCCAGAATTAGATGTCAAACAATTGTATCTGTAAGGTAAAAAACAAAGTATCATAAAAATGTTATTTATAATGTTCATATTATATTTATTTAAGTAGTAATTAAATATGTCTCAACTTAAATAAATAAATAAATAAATAGACACAAATATTTAAAAGCTACCTAACATGCTATTTTAATGACCAATTATTAATTACTAGAGGCCTGTTGCACGAAGAGATTCGTGCAATAGGCCTTCCTTTCCCCTGGCTGCTGGCACTGGTTTGCCTCCGGCACCCGGGGCCCAGGCCTTCGCTCTGGCCGAGTTCCGGCCGGAGCCGGCCCAGAAACGTCAGGCTTCGCTGCTCTGCTGGCCCCTGAGCTGTGAGTCCTCACTGCTCCGCTGGCCCCTGGGCCGTGGGGCCTTGCTGCTCTGCCGGCCCTGGAAATGTCAGGCCTCGCTGCTCTGCCAGCCCCGGGGCCGTCGGGCTTCGCTCCACCACTTGGAGCCTATGTATGCAAATTAACCGCCATCTTTGTTGCCGGTTAATTTGCATTCGCACTGATTAGCCAATGGGAGGCATAGCGAAGGTATGGTCAATTACCATGTTTATCTATTATTAGATAGCATAACTACTTTTTTTATTCTATCAAAGTTCCTTTCTTTGTCAACCAAAGCATTTACTTACTGAAGCATTTGTTTTTGTTTTCCCTGAACTTTCACAGATTTGTGTAGAGTTTACTTCATTGTCCTTGACATCAGGAATTTATATTTTAAATGGATTTCTGTGGCTTCAGAAGTCAGAATCTTAGGTTTCAAAAACTTTCAAGAAACTTACCTTGAAGAATCTGAAAAATATGGAGGACCATCTAACTTTCCAACAGTGTCTGGAAGGTGACTTGGTAGCTACAGCATAAAATGGGAAATAAAAGTTTTCAATTGATTATTTATGGAATCCTTTCTGTTTTTCTTACTAAATACATTTTCTTTTATTTTTACTATTTATCAGTTATTTATATTATGTGCATGTAGTCAAAATTCTTAACTATTAAGCAATATATATCTCTTTGGAAGAAAACAGTATAAGGCAAAATCCTTGTATTCAATGAACTTTAGTTGCACTCCACAAGTAAACATCTCTAAGCCATTAATAACATTTTTTTTCACATCACATAAATAAAGCTTTATACAGTTGTGTTTTTTCCAAGTAATTTTAATTTTGATCCAATATCAGGAATTAAGCGAACCTTCTAAATACCTGCTGTGTGTATTTATTCTTCATTTTCTGATTAAAAGTAACTTTTTATGTTTTCCAGATTATGAGGTATTAAATTGTAATTAAAAGGGCCATATCTTTATAAGCCACTCTTAAGAGAACCACTGTCTGTTTCTAATAACAATGAGGCAGTGAAGTGCTTTCAGATTAATATAAGTACAGAGGAGCAACAATACCTGTTTCATCAACATTTCCAATTTTAAAAGTAAATCACTCAATATGCATTATCAAATATACATGCCCTGCAAAATGCCAGCAATGTCACTGAAACTCGATATTTTATTCTTACAGCTTCATCTGACATTTCAAATATGCAGCACAAACTGGTTTGCAAGTCTTTATTCATGTTAAGGGAACCTAAATAGTAAAGTTCATCCTATATAATAAAAACCTAATATGCTAAGTGTCTGGTCATCTGGTCGTCTGTTCAATCAATCAAAGCGTAATATGCTAATGATATGCTAAGGCCGCTCAACCACTTGCTATGAAGTGCACTGACCACCAGGGGGCAGACAGTTGACTGGTCAACCAGTCACTATGATGTGCACTGACCACCAGGGGGCAAATGCTTCAACTGGTAGGTTAGCTTGCTGCTGGGGTCCAGCCGATCGGGACTGAGCGAGACTGTCGAGCCATGCCCTGGTGCCCTCCCACAGTCCCTCCCCAGTTGGGCAACCTCCTGTGTCCCTCCCCGGCCCCAATTGTGCACCAGTGGGGTCCCTCGGCTTGGCCTGCACCCTCTCACAATCAGGGCCCCTTGGGGGATGTCGGAGAGCTGGTTTCATCCTGATCATGTAGGCCAGGTCAAGGGACCCCACTGGTGCATGGATTCGTGCACTGAGCCTCTAGTTTAATTATAAGAAACACTATATACATCCTTCTAGCTGAGCACACACAACACTAAGCCTGATTTTATGACTATCGCTAATAATTTGAAAAGAGAAGGTATAGTAAAACTTGCTTATATTGAAATTGAACACACCAAAATTTAAGATATAATGAAATAATTTAAACATTTGAGTTTGTGAACTCACATCTGACCAATACATTAGTATTAAACAATAATCAATAAGGTAAACTTCCAAATGCCCTTAATGCTTTCAATATTGAACTGAGTGGGGAAAATGTTCCCAACATACAGGGCTGTTCTTATATCTCCACATTTTCTGCTGTTTTCCTAACTATCCCAAGCTCTCTGAAGGTACTGTTTTTATAAGCTAAAAGTTGATTGACACATACACAAACAAAAGGAAATCATAACTTTTCATTGAAATATTTTTGTGACACACACCTTGTCTACTCTTTTCTGAGCTGTCACTTCAATCCTTACTCTTACCAAAGCATTACTGGATTCACCCAATAAAGGCAGCCTTGGTTAGTGTGAAGCATTGCACAGCCACCAAAAATGCTGAGCAAGTAAAAAATTAATCAAAGGAAGCCAACAGGCTCTCACACTGCCAAGAGCATGAGTCATCAATAGTGAGAGAATTCAACGAGGTGAAAGCAAAATCTTTCAATAAGGGCCGTTAGCTGCTCTGGTTTCTTTCTCTGTTTTATTCCATAGTGACATCAACCACAGTTTCTTCAGATCCTTAAACCATAGTCTCTGCACGCTGATGAATTAAGCTCTGCCTCTGTTGTGAAAGTTTACCTGCACACCAGCAGAATAACATCGGGTGACAAGAGGCCCCCATTATATTTATTGGAAATAAATTAGCAACAGCTTAAAAATGAATAATATCCTATTGAAAATACTGCAAGTAGGGGTTATCAGATCACATCATAACAAAAGTAGGAAAAACTAGAAATTATCAAAATAAATATGTAAGAAAAATAATGAAACAGTATTTCATTTTCATTTCTTTGCTAATATCCCAATTTGTCCATAAGTCCTCAATAGAGAAAAATACATATGAAATACGAGTTTGTATTTTGTTTAATACATAAAATAATGTAAGGCAATACATAAAAAATAGACCATTTGGGGAAACAGAAGCTCATGAAAAGGGGAAGTAACAATTGCACTCCAAACCTCCTGGTAGCTAAAGCAATGATAACAATATGAGAATTCCAAGAATCACTGCGTTTCAGAGCCTACAAGCATCGCCTTGGTTCCTGACAATAACACCCCATTACCATCCCCATAGTTTTTATTTTTAATCCTACATGATGTGAGAGATAGTATCCTCTGAAATGTCACTGTAAGAAATAAAATCACACATTTTAGCTTTTATATGAATTCCGAAATACATGGCCTCAAAATAACCCAAACACTTTTGTTTTGACTACCAGACTACAAATAAAGCCATTGTTTAGAGTCAGAATCACTATGTTAGCTTAACGGAACACATAAATATCCCCTCCTTCCTAGTCATGTAACAAGTCCCTTTCCCTTTCTCATCAATACGCCTTGTCCTCTCCTCCTACTTGGGTTTCTCTGGAATCAGTGCTTCAGCAATAGCTGTTCTTTTGGGTCTCAAATAAACACTCATCGCCTCTCACATTTATATTATACATACACATATGCATGAAGATACATATTTTGGATGATATTGATTACTATGACTACAAGTGAAAAGAATACACTTCATCCAAGTCATGCTCCTTGCCAATGACTGATAAATCTTTGCAGGACGAGAACTGGGTATGGGTTGGTGCTTAGAATATGGCAGAATGGAACAAAGGAAAATGTGTGTGGGTTGAATGCCTCTCCACCTGCTCTCACTGCTTTCAGAATTTCCTGTCATATTGCATTTGTATTCTCTCTCCATTTCACATTCCTCACACATGAAATCAAGACCTTGTTGAACTTTCATGTCAATCCTCAGAAATCAGAACATTTGGTAGCTCTTAATAGAGGCTCATAAATATTTGTGGATTACTTAATCAATGATTTGTCTCATGAGGGTAAAACCAGATAATACCAGCATGGAAAATTCATGACAAAAATACATTAAGAATGCAGTGAAGAAAACCTTTCCCTTTTTATTCCCATACTAATTATATGGTGAGGTTCTCAAATATTTTAAAGTACTTATAAATTATTAGGAAATGTTATCTTTAATTTTTAAAAAGTAAACACAAATCTGGTTTGCATTAAGAAGATATTTTAAAATAATTAAAAATATTTTAGGAGCAGATACCAGGAGTGAAAGGAAACTTAATCACATCTGGGAAGGACATGGCCACTATAGTGAATATAAGCTTAGAATTAGGTCAATACGGGGTCTTTTGTATAATTGTCGCAGAAGAAAATTGAAAAATAAACTTCCACAACTTCTTTACTTGGGACTGGCTTTATAATATATCTTCATATTATTGTAAGACTATGTTGCCTTAATGGCTTAATTGTGAATACTATCATTTATCATTTACAGCTTTCTGAGCTGCAACATGAGAGAAATCAATGCACATGAAAAAGGAGAACCATAAAAAATGCAGTGAACACAAGCAATTAAAAAATGCGGTGATAGATCACCTTGTTCCCGCCTAGTCTTATCTTAGAACTATAAATAAGCATGGTAGTGAATAGTCTTTTTTCTCTGCATTTTTATCCAAGTAAAATGAAGTGAGAAGTTCACACCATATTTTAGATAGATCCTGGCTTACTTTTGGACATTTGAATGAGATTAACTACCTACCTTTCACATTGTGGCTCCTTTGAACTTGTTAGTTCACTTGCAATAACCTTGAATATGCTTGTGTATACAGAGAATTAGAACCTGAACAGAAATCAATAGGCCACTTGAGAAATTAAAGTAGGCAGGGAGTATGTATGATTTTAATACAAATAGAAAAATGAATTTGGCTATGGATTTTCCCCGACAAGAGTCTCCATGAGAACAGGAATGGTAATCAGTTTTGTTTACCGCTGCATTCCCAGTGCCAGCACCGGATGTGGCATTTCAGGAACTCAGTAGACATACATTGAATTAGTTTTGAGAGCTGTCAGCACAATGAACCTTCTGGATCACCTACAGGACTTGGAAGTCATCTGTGAGCGAGCTTCTGGTACAAATCGAAAAGAATGCATTAGACACTTTTACAAAGTATCTGCTCTATGGGAAGATTTAGAATGTAGAGAATAAATACACTCACTCTGTGATATGAAATGGAGCACTGTATTTGTAAGTCAATGGAAAATCAAATAATGCAACATGAAAAACAGAATATGATATGGAACAGCACAATGGTCTATCCTGCACTCACCTTCATTTCTCAACCTCTTGGCAATTCTTGACTCATTCACAAGCCTTGTCAAATTTTACTCCTTGAAAATATCTTCCTTCGGAGAACTGCATATACTTCCCAATGTTCTTGAGTTTCTCTTGCCATCTCTACTTCAGCTGGCTGGTCACCACTGTGTCATTTTCATAAGTCAGTGTATTCATCATGTTCTCTCCCTAATAAAACCTCTTCTGAGCATCCCCATTGCATTTTGTATAGCGTTTTTCATTTCTAGTACCATTAGATAATTATCCAATTCTATTGTATATTAACTTTTCAGATGGCTGTCACTATACCTTAACTACAGCTTCTTAAACAGGAGCCACTATTTATTAGATGTTTTAAGGGCCCCACTAGACTTATTAATGTGCTTATCACTTATTGCGGAATTGCTGTTCCATGTTTATCTTGCCAAAAAGAGTAAAATGGGTAACTTATTCCCATGCATTTGTTTATAACATCCAAAAATAAGCTATATGGAAATTTCCTGAGATAATTTGCATTATTTTTTTTATTTCTCAGAATAAAAAAAAAAAACGAGAACACAATTCTCTGGGCCATAATGATTTGAGGGGGGGGGGGTTTAAAAACATACATACATGAAAATTTACTTCAGAATTACCTATGACTTAATTATCTTCTCTATATATTATGTTAATCACTGTCTTATTATATGTTATCTTCAAAATTGACTGTAGTTCTTCTAGCAAAATTATTGGACTGTTTTCTATCAACGGGTGCCCAAATTATCCAATTTATACTCATGATTATCCATAACAAGCCACTTCTTGGTCCTTTTCCTCCCACCTAGGTTTCATGGTTGTTCTTAATGGCCACCATATGTGTTCCATGTCCTAGGACTGAGGTCACTTGTTGGAATTATGGATGTGTCCTTTCAGCTGAGCTGCATAGAGATCAATCCTCCTGGCCATTGTAGTTGCCTCTTTGAAATCTTCATCATGTCCCAGCAATTTTGACTTTATGTGGAACCCACTAGAAAAGATGGTATCTTCTCACCTGCTCTCTCCACCTTTTTCAAACGCCCCCTCCCCCCATTTGTAGCCCACAGGCAGATATCTCTGGCTTCAGATCTTAAATTAAATTCCCCCAGGAAGTTGTCAAAAATGCAAAGCCCTGAGTTCTGCCAAGATGATTTTGGTGTAGGTATTCCACGATTTATACAAAGCAAATCTAAATTTAAAAAAAAAACAATAACAACTTAGCATAACTGGACTTGTTAATTGACCTTAAAACATGTCATTTAAAAACATATTTTTCCCTAGTCTAGTCAATCCAGAATCACATTACATCATATTGTAGTGTTCATCTCATGTTCTGTTCATGAAACTGCATAATCATTGACTTGTATTCTAAGAGAACATAATTTTGAACATGTCACTAAACAAATGAAAAGTATAATTTTTAAAGATTAGTGAAATTAAGACTTTCAAAACTCTATGTGTTTGGCCTTGATTACTTTAGCATCAACAAAAATATAAATTTTCTTTGCTTTGTATTGATCATGTTCCTTGAAAATTACAAAAGAAATATATACAAATAAAAACTTTGAGGAATTCTTATAGCACATTGTGTGGTAGGATAGCTCTTTTTTTCTAACATTACTTTATAGCATTACCCAGTGTCAGTAGGTATATTTTAAAGGCATTTTAATTGTGGTAGTTTATAAAAATTTAAGGAGATAAAGCATCTTATTAAATATTGACACAGTTATTAACCAGAATCAAATATTTTTTAAAAAAACAATGCATTGACTACTTCACCAAGATCAAAGAACATGCAGCTACAGAAAATATAATTAAAATGTGATAAATAGAGTTATTGATAGCAGCTGGAATTTGTTCTATTTTTCACTATGAATCATTAGATCTTATACTTTACATTCCTCATATCCCAATCCCAATAGCTACATTTTTAGAAAGCCAATACTTAGTATTTGTTGCTTAAGGAAGTCATTAAAGAGAACTTTGTCTGTCTTAATTAAGAATAACCACTTATTCTAACCAACCCTGTTCAACAACCTGATAAGCATTCTTACTCTCAATATACTTAAAATATTAATTGAGCATTCTACACATATCAAAAAGCAAGTGTTCACTCCCAAAACATGCATTTTTAGATAGAATCTTCTAAAGAAGATTTCTTTAGATTTAGCTTGCTTCAGAGTATTACCCAACTTCAGAGGTTGTTTCCATTGACTATTTTTTTTCTTTTTCTATATATGGCCACATTATCTTGTTTCTGAATCTCTTAAAGTTTTGTGCTAAAATTGGATATTTTAAAAGTTTTTTTTATTGATTGATTGGAGAGAGAGAGAAGAAGAAGAAGGGAGAGAGAGAAGCATTGGTTTTTTGTTTCACTTCTTTATGCATTTATTGGTTGCTTCTTGTATGTGCCCTCACCCCCTGGCTGGAAATCAAACCCAGAAACCTTGACATACCAGGAGGATGTTCCAACCAACTGAGCCACATGGAAAGGGCAAAAAAATATACATAAATATACATTTTAAATAACATAATTTGAAGACTTTGTCTGGAAATAATACCCAACACCTGGAATTTGCTGTTTTTGTTGGCATTGCTTATTATTGGTTCAGTGACTCCGTGGAACTAATTCTGTAAATTGTAGCCTCTGCTCATTTACTCAGTGATTTTAATTAGCATTAGGAGACACTGAAGAAGTTAGTATGCAGAACACAGTCTTCATCCAACTTCAATCATTCTGCTTCCAATTTTAATTGGATAGATATTTAATTGATAGATATTTCCTTAATTGTCCCCATACAATGCCTTCATCTTTTGCCAAGAGGCCTCAGTGAATACAACTCCAGTGGCTCAGCTTTCATTTCCAGTGGGCACAGAGCCTGGGTATCAGCCAGAAGTAAGACAGTAGGGCCTTCCAGGGTCTTCCTGGTCATGCACACAGCCCTGCCCACGAGCACAGCTGGCTAGATCTTCAAGAACATGTTGGAGCCTGTGAAGCCCCATATGGACATTTTTCCCCCCATATTTTTCTTTTCAGGTCTTGGTCATCCTTGTGTTTGCTCCAACCAGCATTGAGGTCACAGTCAGCACTGTCACTACAAAGCCCTGGGGAAGGTCTTTCCTTGGTGAGAAGGTTCGGTCAGGCAATAATCAGGACCAGCCCTGTGAGTAGGGCTTTTCATGGGCGTCATCAGACAGATCAAACTGTGACAAATTTCCAGGAATGGACATTTTGTGTTGTTTCAAACCGACCTGGCCCCTCCTGAGGTTGCTGGCTGCTGATGTTCCCTGGGACTTTGGAGCTGAATAAGGGTAAGGCATTAAACATCTCAAGCTCGCTGTTCTACCGAAATTCAGACATTTTATTTTAATGAACTCTCTTCTACTTTCTGCAATCCCTTAGTTAATATCCAGAGTTCTGAAAATGTTGATTTTTAAAAACTTTCTGTTGTCTTTTGTGTTTGTTTTGTTGGTTGGCTTGTTTTTGTTTGATAGTTTGCTGTTAATCTTCACAAAAAGACATATATATATATATATATATTAGAGTGGATGGGAGAGAGGGAGGGAGTGGAAGAAACAGGGATGTGGGAGAGACACTTTGCTTGGTTGCTACCCACTCACAGCCCCGACTGAGGTGGGGATGTGCCCCTGACTGCAACCCAGGTACATGCCCCTAACTGGGAATTGAAACGCCATCTTTAGGTGGGCAGTCTGACGCTCTTACCTCTGAGCAACACCAGCTAGGGCTTTCTGCTGTCTTTTTTATTTTATAGGAGAGAGGATTCTAGGAGGTTGTTTCTACTTCATGTGGAAGTGCTTCTGTATTTATTATTCTTTCTGACTTCTGTGCTTTATCTTTACTGAATAGTAACAGGAGTTGCGGGAGCAGATTTTAATTAGCATGAGGAGACCCTGAAGACCTTAGTATGCAGAACATAGTCTTCATCCAACTTCAATCATTCTGCCTCCAATTTTAATTCATGAGCAAAGTAGTAAAAGGTATGGACACCAGACATTGAGCTAAGTCTGATGAGAAGCTATGATACTGAAGAAAAAGAAAAGTTCATGGAGCTACAGGGAACATCTTACCAAAATACAAGTACTTTTTTTTTCAGACAAAAATGGTTAATTGATAGTAGTTCAAAGAAGCCAAAAGTACTCTGAACATTCACTCCAATCTCATTTTCTTCTTACAACTTGTTCTTTGGCCAAAGTCTATGATCATGAGTTTCAACATTTTGAGAAGCTAACATCCTGCACTGATTCTGGTTCTGTTTGCTGACTCTCTAGCGGGCTGCCCTTATTCCTGCCCCATCCACCCAATAGAAGAGCACATGGCAGCCACTTCCTCTTCCCCACTCCTCTAATTCATAAGCTCTTTCAAATACACTCTCTCCCTTCGATGAAGAAGAAAAAGAACCAGACTCCTGTACTGACTCTGCAACTTTAACAGTTAATGCTCCAACTGATGACCAAGACCAAGAAAGAGCCAAACATCAGTAGAAGAGCTGCTATCTCTACTCACATATAACAGGGATGCACTGGGACTCTAGAGGTGATGTCTCATTTAACTACCACAACTGTATGCGTTGCTCTAAATTTCCCCAGGCTGCAGCTGAGGCACTGAAACTCAAGAATTTTCAGCTAATAAGAGAAGAAAAACAAACCACGTTGCATGAATCTGTCAGATGCTCTTACCCAGAGATTCCCCGTTGCCTGCTCCCTTTCTTCCCTTAACACCTGCTCCTCCACCAGCCACATCGCCCTCCACTCACCCACGGGGAAGGGAAATTTAAAAGGCTGAATTTTTAAGCAGCTGGTTTTCACAATCAGTAATACAAGTATCAGCAGGTTGTATAGCCTTCCACTGGCATCCCTTTCTTTCATACAGAGTAGATTGTCTGGAGACTGTAATGCCCCAATGTCTGGAACACTGAGGGAAGCTGAGTCTCCTTGATTTCTGAAAAATACCTTGTATTTTCTGGTTGTTTCTTGACACCTGTGGTTCTGAACTGATGCTCTAGGAGCCCTGGATAGAATCGTTCCTGTCATCTCAGAGCAGTGTGGGAAGCAGTTGTCCCCTATCATACTTCTCAGCTGTGTCTAAACTAACGCCAGGTACATTTCCTCCAAGTAAGACATCCTATCACAGGCAAATGGTGCAAAACAGAGGGAATATGAGCCCTTGGTTATTTATATTTACCAAAAATAGTATAGACACAAAATGTGCATAAATGATTTATTTTAAACATGTTTATTTTAATAATTATGTATGTTATAATATAAAATATATATTTGTTTTATATTTACATGTCTACATTTTATTTTGTATTTCTATTTTGATTATTAAAGTTAAAGTTACCTACATTTATTAGAAAATGAAAAAGTAAAAATGGAATTGCTGCATTTCACATTTGAGTTGCTTCACAAAAATAGGTATCGGCTACAGAGGGAGCTTTGTCACTATAGGAACAAGAGGACAGACAGTTTTGTGAAGCTGGTTTCATTGTACATTCTAAGAGGTCATGTTTCCTTTCAAACCAACAAAAGGAAGTCAGCACATTTAAGTAGCTTCCCTTTTCAATCCTCCAATTCAGCCATTTAGGTCTATTAGCATATTTAAATGTAAATTGCATGTTATTTGTTTTGTGATCTCCTAACACAAAGGGACAGTTTAGGATTTAGACCACATTAAATGCAACTCCAGGCCAATGTTAACTGTTTTCTTTTAACTAAGCCTTCCCCCTTACCTTTGGCTTCATTTTCAGATATCAACCATCCTGAAATCCCCCAAGCTCCCTGTTCACAATCTCTTTGTCTGTGGCAGTGGTTCTCAACCTGTGGGTTGTGACCCCTTGGGGGTCAAATGACCCTTTCACAGGGGTGGTCTAAGACCATCGGAAAACACATATATAATTACATATTGTTTTGTGATTAATCACTATGCATTAATTATGTTCAATTTGTAACAATGAAATTGTTTGTCACCGCAATATGAGGAACTGTATTAAAGGGTCGCGGCATTAGGAAGGTTGAGAACCACTGGTCTATGGGCTCCTGTCTAACCCCTTCTCCAATAGTCTGATTTCTTTCCTAACTTTGATTTGCCAGGACGAGATTTCAGCTGTGGGATCACTCAGTTTTCTGTTGTTGGGACTGGTGGCTGTCCTTAATCTCATGTACATCAGCAGGACTCACTTTTTCTTCAGAGTGATGTTCCATTGTATCAATATACTGAAATATGAGCATTAACTAGTGCATAAAAATCAGGGTTGTTTCTAGTTTGGAGATGTTATGAATAAAGCTGCTAATATAATCTTTTAGAATTTTTTCTATGGACAGGTGTGCACATTCTCTTATTATTTCTATTTTTCAAAATATATTTTTACTAGAGGTCAATGCATGAAATTCGTGCAAGAGTAGGCCTTCCTTTCCCCCGGCTGCGGGCACTGGCTTCCCTCTGGCACCCAGGTCCCAGGCTTCCCTCAGGCTGCCGGCAGGCACCTGGGCCAGGGCTTCCCTCACAGCCCCGGCTTCATCTGGAAGGTCGTCCTGCAAGATGTCCAGTCTAATTAGCTTATTACTCTTTTATTATTATAGATTGAATTAAGAGAAGACGGGGGAGGAAAATAGAGATAGAAACATCAATGATGAGAGAGAATCATCGATTGGCTGCCTCTTGCACACCCCACACTGGATGGACAAGAAACACACAAGCATGTGCCCCAACTGGGAATCCAACCATGGCCTTCTGTTCGACATTCAACCAGTGAGTTACACCAGCGAGCCAACATTTCAGAAATACACTCATGAGTGAAATTTCTGGGTTACAGGGCAGGTGTATATTTAGTTTTATGTAAAATCTGCCAAATTTCTACTTGTTGTACCTATTCCATCTCACCAGTAATGTATGGTGTAATACATCTTCATCAACACCTTATGATGTTAAGCTTTCTATGATTTTTCCAAGCCTGTGAGTAAGTGAAGGTATATAATTGTTTAATTTGTATTTTCTTAATGCATAACAATAGTGAGCACTTTAAAAAATAAATCTTTATTGTTGAAAGTATTATATATGTCCAATTTTTTTTCTCCAATTGACCCCTTCTAGCATGACCCCATCCTCCACCCCAGGTCTTTACCATCCTATTGCCTGTGTCCATGAGTTATGCATATATGCATACACATTCTTTGTTTGATTTATTTCCATCCACCCACCCACCTCCACTTTCCCTCTGAGATTCATCAGAGGGTCTGTTCCATGCTTCTATGTCTCTGGATATATTTTGTATATCAGTTCATTTTGTACATTAGTTTCCACATATGAGTGAGATCATATGATACTTTTCTCATGCTGTTGAGCATCTTTACCACCATTATTCTGAACTCTATGTTAAATTTCTTATCTCCATTTCATTTATCTCTTCTCCTGGAGAATTCTCTTATTCTTTCATTTTTTTTTGTCTCCCCATTTTCTATGCCTGTTTGGGTTTGTGACTGTGTATTAGGTAGCTCTGCTAAGACTCCCCATCTCTAATGTGGGGCAATGTCAGACATGTTCATGAATGGCTTTCAGTAACGTTTGAATCTATCAGCAATCCACAGCTTATGGCTCTGTCTGCTAGGGCTGGGTGCCTTTGGAAAGGACCAATATATACACCAAGGTCTGCTTTTCTTAGCCTTAGGCCCTGAATTAAATCAGGCAAAAACTCAGTTTCTAGAGATCCTCTTCTGCCTTCAGTCTTATTATTACTAGCTTTGATTAGCCTCAAGCTATCAACCACAGGGTAGAGAGTGACATCTTCCCACAGGGTGTTTCAATTGCCTTCTCTTCAGGCAAAAACCACCTGGATAGCAAATGCTCGCAGGGAAAGATGTCCTTTGCTATGGGAGGTAATGACTCAGCACAGAAAACTGGGGTGGCTGCCTTCTGAGCTCCAGCCCCCAGAGCCCCCAACCCTGGACTCTCTTCACACAGCTTCAGTCTGCTCTGCCTTCCCTCCATCTGAGGCTAAGGTGAGTGATTGCACACCAATTTATTTGTATTGGCCCTTTAAGAGGGTGCCTGCATTTTCAGCCATCTCTTGCTGGCAGACAGCAACCCTAATATTTTCACAGTCAGATGTTATGTGAGCACCTTTCTCAGTTCTGGTGCTCTGGGCTAGGGAGCCCAGCTAGGAGTTTATACCGCAGATTGCTGAGTGGAAAACCCCATATCTGAGATGTCCCTCTGGGACTTCAACTGCTGTCTCTGGTGTCCCTGCCAGTCCTTTTGCACCTCCACACTTCCTACCAGTTTCTATGAGGTCTCCACTTTCCACTCTTGGTTATCAGGGCTCTCTCCAGCTAGTCCTCAGTGGATTTTTCAGGGTGGTTCTTCTGTATTTTAGTTGTATTTCCAGTTTGGTCCTGGGACAGTGTCAGTGTAGCCTCCACTTAATTCATCACCATTTTGGAAGATCCTGCACTTCCTTATGTAATCATTTGTCATTCATATATCTTCCCTTGTTTAGTGCATTTTGCCCATGTATTTTCTTTTGATTTATTGTGTTTATTATCTTACAAACTCTGGATATATGTTACTTTATGGGTCTGTGTATTATAAATATTTCCTTTGGCTTATATATTCATTTTATAAATGGTACCTTTTGAAGAGGAGGAGTGTTTGAAGTGAAATCTAATGAATCATTGTTTATTTTGTGGTTAGTGCTTCCAGGGTTCTGTGTGAAAATTATTTTTCTATACCAAGATCACAAAGCTACTGTCCCTCATTCCCCATATTTTCTTTGGAAAGCAACTTATTTTACATTTAAGTTTATGATTCACATCAAATTAATATTTGAGAATGTTTTTAGGTAGGTGTTCATGTTCATGTTTTTTGATATCCAGCTCCATTTATTCAGAAAGCTTCTTTCTTCATTGAACTGTAATGATGTAAGAAACTTCACTTCTTTAACATAACCACTTCTCCTTTCTTCTCTTGATTCATACTGGACTCATCCAGCAACCTCACTCACCTCCAGCAGGAAGCCACCTTAGCAGGGCTGAGGCTAAGCACCTCCTCTGTTGAGATAGTGTTGGCTCAAGGCAGTTTCCTAATCTGATAAACCTTTTACTGTTTACAAAACTTTACCTTTAATTGGCCTGTATGCATTGCTAAAGGGCAAATGTGTATTCAAGTAAATAAATAGCAGACCAGACCAGAAGTCTGTGTGCCTCTTCAAGAAAGAGGTCTCCAGCTGGCCCCCAATGCCTTCTAAATTCATATTTCTTGTATAGTATTTTCATTTGTGCATCAGCCCCTCCTTCAGATTCTGAACCCCGCTGCGAAGGTCATGGCCTCTGGCGTCCTAGACAGGGACTGGAGGAGAAGATTCGCCTGAGTGAAAAACAAAGTGAAAAAGGTATTTAACTTGCCACCTAAAATTTGAGGCTTCTAAGAGTTAAAAGTTCAAATTCAGTTGGGATAAATTATAATAACACAGGTCCTAGGAAAATTCCCTAGAAAAAGGATGTTACTAAAAAAGGCCCCAGCCCATTAATTAGGTCTCTTAGTGATCCTGTAAAATGGACACCAGCTCTCGGGAGTGTTCTTGAAAGTCTCATTTCGCCATGTTTTTATTTCCCAGTCCGTCATTTATGAAAGGGCGAGGGCTAGGCCCTCCACCTTGCCCCAGGGTAAAGGCTACGGCCTCCATGAAAGGGCGAGGGCTAGGCCCTCCACCTTGCCCCAGGGTAAAGGCTATGGCCTCCATCTTGCCCCAGGATAAGGGCTGCATCCTCCATCTTACCTTGGCCACGTGCTTGGCAAGGAGCTTCTTCCTGGAAGTCTAAGACTCTGCTAGCCACACCCAGGAACAAGACATCGACTTGCGCCTGGCCAATCGGCAGAGCACAGTCCTTTCTCCTCCCCTTACTCCAACCCCCCCCCCCCTTTAAAACCCGTCTCTAGGCGGGGTTCTGTCTCTCTCAGCCACTTGGCTTTCCATTGTGTCGGTGAGTCTGGTGGACGGGGAGCTCAAGCTAGCTTGAAATACAGATTCTTATGCTTTTGCATCGGATTGGCTGGCTCCCTGATGTGGTTTCTTGGGGATCTTGAAATCTGGGCATAACAATTTATAATTTGGATAAATGAGACATTTTTCACAATTTATGGACACTTCTGGGACTTCTATGCCCATGAAGAGGAAAAGGCTAGTTTAAGAGGAAGGTGCCCCACCCGATTTTGGGTGGCCCTTAGCCTAAGCCCCATCTCTTCACGGATGCTATAAAATAGGCTCCAGATTGTTTTTCTTTCAAAGATGATGAAAATGACACAAGGAAAATATACAGGCTGTGTTTGGGAAACAAGATTAATGTTTGCATGATAAAGGGCAGTTTTTGAATAATAATGGAACGCATTCCAAGGTTGCCTCCCAG
Source organism: Myotis lucifugus (assembly GCF_000147115.1). Taxonomy (NCBI): domain Eukaryota; kingdom Metazoa; phylum Chordata; class Mammalia; order Chiroptera; family Vespertilionidae; genus Myotis; species Myotis lucifugus. The sequence goes on along the minus strand of NW_005871337.1, from coordinate 634,333 downwards.
ATCTCAGGGGCACTCACGTTTTTATAAAAAAAAATAAAGTAAAATAATACTTCAACATTAAAGCCACTGAAAGTCAGTGAGTTATCTCTGTTACAGAATTTGCCAAGGAAAATGCCTTGGGTAATAATAATTGTCTTTAAAATCTCAAAGTTGTTACGGCAAAATATATAAAACTAAAATGAAGTATGGTAAAAAATCTTTTTCAGTGGTAATTATATATGACTAAACAGTTTTCTAAAGTCTTTGGTAACTTAAAACTTTGGAGTTTGATGAATTAAATAATGAAAATTATTAAATATCTAGATATTTTGAAATAACAGGATACTGAAATATATATCTGAGTTTGCCTCATATGAAAATTCTAAAGGATAGATTTGAATCTATTAATTGAATATTTCTTGTATTTTATTTGAAATATATCCTTAAAATATGAATATATTACTAATCTGAGAAATGCTAAGTATGTAACTTGCCACCTAAAATTTGAAGCTTCTAAGAGTTAAAAGTTCAAATTAAGTTGGGATAAATTATGATTGTGATAATAGAATGCATAAAGTATAAAAATTCATTTTTTAGGAAAATAATTCTTGCGTTTTCTCTGAAAAATTAGTAGTTCAAATATATTATAGTCTTTATGTGTATGTGTGTCAGTGTACTACATGTGGTAAAATTTCAGCCTATGCTATAATATTTTATTGGCCTGATTAAAAAGGAGGATTAATTCTATGGTCTGAACCAAATTTTTAATGTTAAAACTAGTTTAAATTTAATTGATATCTTTTAGAATAATTACAAAAAGTGTATAATATAATATAATGTAATAGTCTTTCCAAGTTAAATTTCAAGACTTTAACTGAGAGATAGCTTTGGGACATTTCAAGGGCCCTGGAATGATTTAAGGATTTATTCTCTCCTCTTAAAATAAATATTTTTGAACTAAATTAGGCCAATCTAATATACTTGAAATCATGTGGAAAACTTGGTCAAATAAAAAATTAATAACTGTGTTCTATTTATATACATATATTTTAAATATTATAGAAGTTTCAGCTTCTAAGCTTGGCAGGACAAAGTTGCTGAATACTTCTTAAGCAAAACCAGAATATTCAGCAGCGGGATTTCAAAACAGGAGCATATATACTGCCACAGACCCCCACACAGCCTGCTCTATAGATTGGCTGGGGGGTGGGGTGGCATCTGTATTTCATGGGTCAAATGTATATGTTTGCTTACTTTGATTTTTCAATAAAGGTGCATACTTTAATTACTTAATAAGTTAGCTTTTCACAATATAATTAAGGTCTCATATAAACTCATTTATATGTGAAGCCAGTATTTTATGAGCAACTGGTTTTAGTAAAGTCCAAAGTAAAATTTGCATACATATGCAAATGAGCACTAGCCAAAAGGAATGCTGTTTAGAAGTAAATTTAAGCTTAAAAAGGAGAAATTTTAAAAATCTTGCCCTAACCGGTTTGGCTCAGTGGATAGAGCTTCAGCCTGCGGACTCAAGGGTCCCAGGTTTGATTCTGGTCAAGGGCATGTACCTTGGTTGCGGGCACATCCCCTGTAGGGAATGTGCAGGAGGCAGCTGATCAATGTTTCTCTCTCATCGATGTTTCTAACTCTCTATCCCTCTCCCTTCCTCTTTGTAAAAAAATCAATAAAATATATTCTAAAAAAATTTCTTCCACTACTATTTACAAAGTAAACTAAAAGTTATTATTCAAGCATTAAATCTCACCATTAATGAGGCACCATAAGTAAAAAAAAAGTTACTTTTACTTGAGATCTATGCATTGCAGTATTGGCCAGCATGTTTCTCTCCTACCTGTTTTTCTGAAAAGCAACCAAGTTGGTTGTTCTGTTTGAAAGAAAATAAAAGTCTTTAACGTAGTGATGTATGGCAAGCCCACAGAAAAAGCAGACTTTAGCAATGCTTACCCAATTAGAAAAGAAAATCCCTAAACGGGGCTTAAAAATTGCTCCTAAAAAGGTACATAAAGAAACACCCTTCAAATATCTAGAAACTGTAATTAAAAATCATTGTATTAGGCCTTAAAAAGGTAGAAATATGAAATGATTGCTTTAAGACCCTGAATAACTTTTAGAAATTATTAAAGGATATTAATTAAAACCTTATCTAAATATCTCTATGGGAAAAATGACAGATTTATTCAATATACTTAGGGAATCCTAAGGAAGCTTTTATTAAGTGTAAGCAAAAACCTACAGAATCATTTTCTAATTTTGTGGCTCACCTCACAGGAGCTGTGAGATAGCAAATACAGCATGTAACAGCAGTTTGCAACCATCTAAATTCTAGAAAATTTAAATGCCAAGTGGTTTTGGACCATCTAATAAACTCTATCTTCCCTAAACCAAGGACACTTATGAGTAAATAATTTGCATTTTGTCTCCCTAAACAGAGGGTAAACAAAGCTTATGTCAATATACTCAAAAAGACTGAAAACACGTATCCAATTAGTGTCATTTACTGTCCACACCCAAGGACAAATGAAGTTAGAAAATAAACCTTATTTCAGACTAATTACATTGGCAAATTGAAATACTAGGTGTAGTTGTGGGGAACCGATACAGGGTTAAGCCTCGGACTGACCTGCTGGCAAAGTCACAAGCAACAGTAGTGGTTAATAATGTGGATTTTTTTTTAATAGATGGAGTTACACATATGTTGATATATATGCGGTTTGATATGTGTGCTATTTTGTTGTATTGACAACAAGTTTCAAAACTTCATATGTCAAATTTTCTGAAGGTGTTAACATCATAGATATTTTTACACTTGAAAATGTCGAATTTCGTGCCAAAAAAAAAAGAGCATTTGTGGGAAATTTTAATTCATTACTATATTTTGAAGAAAAGTCCTCCTGAATACTGGGAAGCTTATGGTGAACATGCTCCATCTCAAGATACTTGTGAATGCTGGTTTAAATGCTTTATGAAAAATCAGATGGAGGCCTAAAACCAGGACTACAGGCTTTATTAAAGGAGAAGCACCTGCCGGGCAGTCTCACAGGGGGAGGACAGCAGCACGTGCAGGGGTGGGCATGCCTTTTGAGGGGCGGAATGGGAAGGGGTGGGGGCTTAGTGTACTTGGCGCACACTGATTGGTGGCTTACTGCATTGTCCATATAGGACAAGGGCTTAGGGTATTTGGCAGGTGTGGATTGGTGGTCCAATGTATAGTCCATATAAGGTACCTGGTTAGTCACTCAGGTATTTCTGGGCTGCAGGTTACGTCATACCCCGCCCACCAGTTGGGGGAAGGGAGGATCTATCATTTTAAAAGTGATGATTTTGATGTGAAAGACAAAGAACGTCCAGGTCAACCGAAAAAGTTTGAAGACCAACAATTACAAGCATTATTGGATGAAGATGCATGTCAAACTCAAAAACAACTTGCAGAAAGATTAAATGTTGCTCAGCAAACAATGTCCAATCGTTTACAAGAAATGGGAAAGATTTTAAAGGAAGGAAAATGGGTGCCACATCAACTAAACAAAAGACAAATGAAAAACCGTAAAGTCGTCAGTAAAATGTTGCTTCAACAGCATGAAAGAAAGTATTTTTGGATAGAATTGTGACTGGCGATGAAAAGTGGATTTATTTTGAGAATCCCAAATGCACAAAATCATGGGTTGATCCAGGTCAACCATCAACATCGACTGCAAGGCCAAATCGCTTAGGAAAGAAGACAATGCTCTGCATTTGGTGGGATCAGGAAGGTGTGGTGTATTATGAGTTTCTAAAACCAGGTGAAACTATTAATACTAATCACTACTGACAACAAATAATCAATTTGAACCATGCTTTGATAGTGAAATGACCAGAATGTGCCAGAAGACACGGCAAAGTAATTTTGCTTCATGATGACGCACCATCACACACTTCAAAACCAGCTGGAGATATGTTAAAAGATCTTGCCTGGGAAGTATTAACTCACCCACTGTATTCACCAGACCTTGCTCCTTCAGATTACCACTTCTTCTGATCGATGTCACATGCACTTTCTGAACAGCACTTCAAAACGTACGAAGAAGTGAAAAATTGGGTCTCTGAATGATTTGCCTCAAAACAAGAAAAGTTCTATTGGGACGGTATCCACAAATTACCTAAAGTTGGAGGAAATTTGTAGCTAGTGATAGACATTACTTTGAATAAAGTACTTTCGATGTTTCTCTTGAAATTATAGTATTTTCTTTGATTACAAAATCTGCATTATTAACCGGTACAACTAGTAAGTGAATATTTAGAGGAACTTAGTTGTCACCTACTAAAAAACTAGTTACCTTATTACCTTATTATTTATACCAAAAAAACACTAGACAGGAACCTATTCCTGGAGCATTAACTGTTTTTACTGATGGTTCATCTAATGGTAAAGCTGCTTATCATGCAATAGATTCAGACCTGGTCATCCAGACTAGTCACACTTCTATACAAAGGATTGAATTAGAAGCTATTAAGACTGCACTACAGAATTTCCAAGAGCCTCTTATTATTATTTCTGACCCTAGCTGGTTTGGCTCAGTGAATAGAGCGTCTGCCTGTGGACTAAAAGGTCCCAGGTTTGATTCCAGCCAGGGGCACATGCTGGGCTTTCGGGCTCAATCCCCCCCCCCCCAGTAGGAGGCATACAGGAGGCAGTAAACAAATGATTCTCTCTCATCATTGATGTTTCTATCTCTCTATCCCTCTCCCTTCCTCTCTGAAACCAATAAAAATATAGTTAAAAAAATAGTATTTCTGATTCTGCCTATGCTGCTGTCCTGGTAACAAAATTGAGACTGCTCGATTAAAATGGCTCAGTGACCAAAATTTATTTATACTATTTAAACAGGTAAAGCAAATTGTACAGCAAAGACAATATCCCTTTTATATTACTCATATCATGGCTCTTACCACCCTGCCTGGTCCTTTAACAAAAGGAAATGCATACTTTATTACAACAGGCACATTACGGGAATACCATACAATCCCCAAGGGCAGGCAATTATAGAATGCCAACACCAGTGGCTAAAATCCCAACTTGAAAAACAAAAAGGGGGAATAGTGACACTGGAGAAATCTCCTCTAGGTAGACTACACCAAGCGTTAATTATCTTAAATTTTTTTTCACTTGCAATGCTGATGACAAGACACCAATAAAATTATACTGGTGTCATAATAAGCCAAAAGAAAAAAGCCTTGATCAAATGGAAGGATCCTGAGTCTGGTTTATGGAAAGGTCCCAAACTTTATTAACCTTTGGTTGAGAATATGCTTGTGTATTTCCAGAAAACTCCTCCAAGCCCATGCGGATTCCTGCAAGGAACATTAAACTTCAACATGGATCTGAGAGAGGAACTGACCAGACTAATGAGCACCTTGCACCTGGAGCCTCACCTTGTACCTGTGGCTGCAGGCAATTGACTATTCCAGCCATAGATAGCAGTAGCCTCAGGCAACACGCTGAAGATGAGGAATTGGAGGAGAACAAGACAGATGAGAAACAGTCCTGAGATTACCTGGGGGATGGTAAAGAAGACAGTCCAGAACAAGAACCCTGAGAACACTGAGAATGTTTTCCTTGTCATGCTAGCAGCCATCAGTTGTGCGATGGTGCAGGTTGCCCTGGACCAGGGGTCCTCAAACTTTTTAAACAGGGGGCCAGTTCACTGTCCCTCAGACTGTTGGAGGGCCAGACTATAGTTTAAAAAAAAACTATGAACAAATTCCTATGCACACAGCGGCGGCAAAACCACCCGGCGGGCCGGATAAATGTTTTTGGCGGGCCACATGTGGCCCACGAGCTGTAGTTTGAGGACCCAGCCAGAGAAGATCGGACCTGCATTGTCATTGCTCACTGTTTGTCCACCATCCAGAACTCAAATATCATTGCTGTCATGTCACAGGGGACAGTGATTGGGAAGGGGACCCATAAAGAACTGATGGCCCAGAAAGGAGTCTACTACAAACTAGTTCCTTAGATGCCTGGCAGCAATTTAAAAAGTACAAGAAAGAACTCAATCCTTTTCATTGTTTCTCCCTACCTCTGCCTCTTAGCATAACCACTATTGTCTGTCTCATTCTTGTTTTTATGTTTATTTCTACTCTGCAGATGTGGAATGAAGAGTCGTAAAAGGACTCAAGCCCTACAGACAGCATACACTTTTCAAGATTTATTAAGAAAACAAAAAGGGGGAGATATGGGAAGCCACTGCTTACCAATACTGTCAGTGCACCAAGGAACATAGAAGTCCGATGGACCTTGGGCATTAGCAGGGCTGACACTAAGCACCTCGTCAGTTGAGATAGTGGTGGCTCAAGGCAATTCCCTAACCTGATAATCCTTTTACTGTTTATCAAACTTTACCTTTTATATGCCTGTATGCATTGCTAAAGGGCAAATGTGTATTCAACTAAATAAATAGTGAACCAGGCCAGAAGTTGTTGTGTCTCTTTAAGAAAGAGTCTTCACCTGGCCCCCAATGCCTTATAAATTCATATTTCTTGTATAGTATTTTCATTTGTGCATTGGCCCCTCCTTCAGATCCTGAACCCCACCATGAAGGTTGCTGCAACCTTCCTCCCTCTCCCTTTGCACATCACTCCCTTTATCATGAAGAACTTGGACCAATGAGATATTCTGATCATCATCAATAACCTTAGGAATAAAGCCTGGGGTCTGTTGACCACAGAGATAGAGTTTCAATCAAACTAAAAGCAACATCTGGGCTTCAGTTGTGTTTCAGTTCCAGGCCCAGAAAAGCAGTGAAACCAGATCAAGCGACACCATGGCTGACATCAGGACCAGATGCAATGACCCCTCCCCTAGCACTGCCTAATCAATAGAGACCACTATTCTAACTCCCTCAGTCACCATGACTAATGATTTCCCTCTATATAACCCATCCCCTGGAAGCCATCCAGGAGCCAGGTCTTGGAGATGTTAGCTCACCTATGTCTCCAGGTGTGGGTCCTTTCCTAAAACTAAACCCTTACTGTCTTTGCTGAAAACTCCTGTTCCTGTCTTATCAGACTATGATGTGTGCAGACACAGGGACCCCTTCCATTCTGTAACAGAACTGCTTTGGAATATTGGCTGAAAATTCATTGCATATGTATGTTTTACATCTGTCAGGATTTTCTCCTCTGGTCAATTGGTTTATTAATATTCATAAACTTTAGGTCCCTGCCTAAAGGTATTATGGCCCCATTAAGGAGGAAAAAGGAGAGTTATGCGAGCAATATGGGACTGAGATAGCTCTGTCATGTTTCTACAAACTCTACCAATTTAAATAATAGTTTCTCTATATATTTATGTTCTATTTTATGCCAAAAAAATGTAATGTCACTTTTGTTTTTAACTTCAGCTAGGTATTTGTGTGAAAGCTTTCTGGATTTTTCTTATTCAGTAGCATTCTTTTTATAATTTTTTTTATTGATTTCAGAGAGGAAGAGAGAGGGAGAGAGAGATAGAAACATCAATGATGAGAGAGAATCATTGATCGGCTGCTTCCTGCATACCCCTACTGGGGATCAAGCCCACAACCCAGGCATGTGCCCTTGACTGGATTCGAACTTGGGACCCTTCAGTCCACAGGCTGAGGCTCTATCCACTGAGCAAAACCAGCTAGGGCTTTCAATAGCATTGGGATGTATTTTTCTACAGAAACTTTTTTTTTCAATTTAGTTTGGCTCTAAGACTTACTATTGTATCCTTGTCTTATATGAGTTAAATACCTTTCTCCATTGTGTTTCCTATATTCTTTAACAACTTCTGTAAACACATGGCTATGTGTTACACACTTTGTTTGATAATGGTATTGAACCCATGTTTTTATAGTATTAATTAGATCTTAAAATATTCTTTGTCCCCGTTTTTCAACCCATTCACCAATATTATTTTTTATTTCAACTTCTTCCTTTCTTAATGCTAGGTTTTCACCTAAATTACTAGGACCTGCTGCAAAAAAATATACTTTGCTTCCAGATTTTTTGGCCACTTGGATAGAAATTGGCAGCCCATAATTATTAAAAATTACTAATCAGTACAGATACATCCACTAAATTGACCACAGTGTCAGAGTCTGAAGATCTGGTTTAAATCCCAATTGCAACAATGTTGTGTTCTATAATTTCATAAAAATTAATTTAAACTCATTGAATCGTAGCTTCTTTCAACTGTAAGATGGGGATACTATGGGAAATATGTACTCTCCCTACTTAGTGTTACCTTGAGCATCAGATGGTGTGATATGTAACTAGATAGCACTTCAAATTGCTTCTCTCCAGGAAGACACTTATCACAAAACCTGTGATTACCTTCTAACTCATCCTTCTCTCCCTTCTTAAGCCTTTCTCCTTGAAGGAAAACTGAATGAATGAAAATTACAAGGTCCAGAGACAATAAGAATATTATACTATGAAAAATTAAAAAGATTTTTACCACTTGCTGGGCTTTTAACATCTTGTTGCTTCTTGCATAAATTTAGAAATAATTTATATAAACACAACTCTGGTTTCTTTTGCTTGTTAGTTTCTTAAATATAAAATGGCAAAGATTTAAAGAGAAAGCATATGATTATAAAAATTTTTCTATGTAGACAATGGAACATATATAAGAGAATATGTTCTAAGTACTTAGTAAAGGAATGCAATGTTCTAAACTTTACCATTTTGTTGTTTTCCTTATTAATTTTTAAAATTAAAATTGTGATTTTATATTTAACATGTTTCATAAATATTAACTCAATTTCCCCTTTATATTTTTGACAAAAAATATGAATACTATAATTCTCATCATTACAATTGAAGATATTAGGGCAAAAAAGGAATTTTGTCATTTTCAGTAGCAGAGCTGGAGTCATTTCTGGTTTCTTGGTTAAAAATTTTATTTCTGTTTTTGTGTTTTATAAGTATGTTGACTCCTTTGTCAAATGTTAATTGAGCATAGTGGGTTGGGTCCATTTCTGCATTCTCTTCTGTTCCATTGATCTATATACCTGTCCTTGTGCCAGTACCAGTTGTTTTGAGCACAGTGGCTTTGTAGTATAACTTGATACCTGGTACTCTGATTCCTCCAACTTTGTTCTTCTTTCTCAAAATTGCTATTCTGGGTCTTTTTTGGTTCCATATACATTTTTGGAGTAGTTGTTCTAGATCCGTGAAATATGCTGTTGGTATTTTAATAGGGATTGCATTGAATCTATAGGTCGCTTTGGAAGTATGGACAGTTGAATGATATTGATTCTACCAATCAATGAGCATGGTATATTATTTTACTTGTTTATATCTTCTTTGATCTCTTTTTTCAATGTCCTGTAGTTTTCTGAGTACAGGTCTTTTACCTCCTTCGGTAAGTTTATTCCTAAGTATATTAAATTTTTGTTTCAATGGTAAGTAGGATTTGTTTGTTTGTTTGTTTGTTTCTCTTCCTGAGAGTTCATTATTGGTATATGAAAATGCCAATTATTTCTGTCTGTTAATTTTTGTATCCTGCCACCTTGCTGAATTCATTTAGTGGGGTTGTTTGTGTGTGTGTGTGTGTGTGTGTGTGTGTAGTCTTTAGTGTTTTCTATGTACAATATCATGTCATCTGTGAATAATGAGATTTTTACTTCTTCCTTTCCAATTCGGATGCCTTTTATGTTTTTTTCTTGTCTGATTGCTGTTATTAGGACTTCCAGCACTATCCTAAATAAGAAAAGCCTAATATGCAAATTTCCCCTCAACTAGGAGTTCTGCCAGGAGTTTGACCGCTTGCTATGGCATGCACTGACCACCAGGGGGTGGCGCAGAACATGGCAAGCATTGGCGATGCAGTGCTGGCAGCAGTGGAGGTGGAGGCACTACAGGCCCTGATGGGCCCCGACAAGAGCGGGACTGGGGCCGGATGGTGGAGCAGGTGAATGGGCGGCCCTAGGCCAAGGCGGGTGAGAGCCACTGGTCACTGAGCGGGGACCTATCGCCCTGCCAATCCGATCAGCCTGCTGCCACAGGGCTCCCAGTTGCTGAGGGAGCTGGGCGGGGCCTGATGTCCCGCCAATCTGATTGTAGGGTGATCAGTGGCAGCAGCGGGGGGCGGGGCCACTGCCAGGCGGGGCCACTGCCAGGCTCCCTCAGTGCCTGGGAGCCTGCAGGCAGTGAGGTGATAGGAAGGGCGATTGGGCCCTGCAGGCAGTGACTAGCAATGGCAGCAGGGGGCAGGCAGCAGGGGGAAGGGAGGGCATACCCGGCTGGCAGCTGACAGCCACTAAGGACCCTACCAGTGCATAGATTTTGTGCACTGGACCTCTAGTGTTGAATAAGAGTGGTGAAAGCAGCCATTCCTGTCTTGTTTCTGTTCTTAGGGGAAATGGTTTTAATTTTGCCCATAAAGTATGATGTTAACTGTAGGTTTGACATTATACTCAATTAATATTTGACAAAGGAGGTAAGAGCATACAATGGAGTAAAGACAATGTCTTCAATAAATGGTGTTGGGAAAATAGATACATGCAAAAAGATGAAACTAGACCATCAACTTACATCATACACAAGAATAAACTCAAAATGGATAAAAGACTTAAATGTAAACTGTGAAACCATAAGCATCTTTAAAGAAACCATAAGCAGCAAAATCTCAGACTTCTCTTGTAGCAATATGTTTACAGATTCATCTTCTGGGACAAAGGACACTAAGGAGAAAATAGACTAATGGGACTACATCAAAATGAAAAGTTTCTGCACAGCAAAAGAAATGATCAACAAAATGAAAAGAGAGCCCAATGCATGGGAAAACATATTTGCCAAGTATACATCTGATAAGTAGCTGATTTCCAGAATATATAAGGAACTCATACAACTTAACAAAAGATTATAAAAAATCCAATTAAAAAAATGGACAAAGAACCTAGATAGATAATTCTCCAAAGTGGAAATACAGATGGCCAAAGTAAATCTGAAAAAGTGCTCAAAGTTACTAATCATCTGAGAGATGCAAATTAAAATGACAATGAGGTATTGTCAGAATGGCTACCATCAACAAGTCAACAGATGATAAGTGTTAGCTAGGATGTGAAGAAAAGGGAACCCTACTATACTGCTGCTGACTGGTGCAGCCACTGTGAAAAACAGTATGGAGTTCCTTCAAAAAATTAAAAATGGATTTTCCATGTGACCTACTTCTGGGAATATATCCTAAGAAACCTGAAACACCAATCAGAAATAATATATGCACCCCTATGTTCACAGCAGTGCAATTTCTAATAGCTAAGATCTGGAAACAGCCCAAGTGACATCACAAATGAATTGATAACATTGTTGTAGTATATTTACACAATGGAATACTATGTGGCTGTAAAAAGAAAGAACTCATCATTTGCAACAGCATGTAGGAATCAAAAGAGTATTATACTGAGCTAAATAAGTCAGTCAGAGAAAGATAAGTATCACATAATCTCACTCATATGTGGAATCTAATGAACAAAATAAATTGATGAACAAAATATATTCAGAGATAGAAGCATGGAACAGACTGACAAATTTCAGAGGGAAGGCAGGGGTGGGGTAGTGGGTGGGAAATGATGAACTGGGGAACATATATGCATACTAGCGGCCCAGTGCATGAATTCATGCACCTTGAAAGGAACTGTGGGCCATGAGGCTGCTGTGGGCACATGGCGGGTCTCAACCCATCCTTCGCACCCCCGCCCTGCCCCTCCTGCTGCAGCTGCTGGTCTCCTGTCTGCCAGCAGCCCCGCTCCTGCCACCACCATTCCCACATGCTGAAGGCACCGGCCCCACTCACACCTGCTGACAGTGCGGAGTTATTGGGGCTAGAGCCTTCAGTGGGCTGCTCCAATTGCCCCTCAGGAGCAGGGGGAAGTGGAGAAGCCTTCAGGGGCAATCGAGGCTGGCAGCCACTGCTCACACCCACTGACAGCACCGAGCAATTGGGACTGGCTCCTGGCACCAGCAGTGGGTGCGAGCGGGACCATCGCTGGCAGCGGGTGCGAGTGGTGGCTGCCAACCCCGATCGTCCCTCAGGAGCAGGGGGAGGTGGAGAAGCCCTGAGGGGTGATTGGGGCTGGCAGCGGCTACTTGCACCCACCGATGGCGCTGAGCAATCAGGGCTGGCCCTGGGCACCAGTAGCGGGTGTGAGTGCCAAACGGGACCACGGTGCACAGGAGCAAAAACTTTCAGTAACCACCAGAGGCTCACCCCAATGACAGTGACCGACGCCCCGCCTTGGTCTGGCACCCCCACTCACCTGCTCTACCATCCCACCACAGGCAACACCCACCATGTTTTGTGCTTGCCCCCTGGTGGTCAGTGCACGTCATAGTGATCAGTTGTTCAGTTGTTCAGCCTTTCGGTCTATTTGCATATTAGGGTTTTATATATATAGATATGCATAGCCTGAGGACACAGATAATGGAGTGGTGAAGTCCTGGGAGGGGTGGGTACAGGCTGGAGGGGTTCAATGGAAAAAACACACAAACGAAAGGGACATCTGTAACACTTTCAACAGTAAAAATAAACTTTAAAAAATAAGTAATTAAAAGTTTGTTTAAATAGCTTATCACTTAGAATATATGGATAAGGCATTATTGTTAAATATGATGTGAATGAACAAGTCATTGTCTAATTTAGTTTTAGATTAAGTAGTGATTTATTCCAGAACCTGGTAGGAAAATTCTTACTGTAAGGAATAAAGTTAGTAACACTATAGTCACTATTATTCTTCCCACTTGATTTGGGCCAGTACTGGAAGAATAAATCCAGGGAAAAGTTTCTGTCACTGAAAATAGTGCTACAGTGGTTTAAGTGGCAAGCAATATCTTGTTTTACTGAAAATTGTAACTTTAACAAAAGTAGGTGGTCACTATATTTTCACAGAGACCTTAGCTGGTAGATGTGAATAATAATAAAAGAACAATTGTATGGAGACACAGCAAGTAAATCATCTTTCTGGCATCTCATATATCAAATATTCATTGAATATATTTTGTACCAAACACTGTGCTAGACAGTAGAGCTCAAAAGTGAACACAACTATTCTGAGAGCATCTCACGGATACTTGAGGATTTAATGAAGTTGGGAGGTAGGGTGAGCAAACTCAGCTTGTTAGCGAAAAGACCTAGTTAGATGTTAACAGAAGAGAGGGAAGAGAACTGGCTAAGCCTGATTAATCCAGGAAACTAGTTTCACAGACATTCCCAGAAATAGCTAGCAGGAAAGATCGGCTTTCCAACCACCCAGGGAACAACTGCTCTCCTGGCTTAGTGAGAAGGGAGAAATGGTTAAGGGAGAAGTTGCTTTACTGAGTACATGTGCTGTAGGAGCCAAATAGTGACCAGAAGGGGAGGAGGCAAACTGGGGAAAAGAATGGATGGGATAAGGACACAAGCCCAGGAAAAGTCAGGAACGAGATTGAGATTGAATAGTTTGAAAGAAAGCCTGCTCTCTCCCAAGCCCAAGGAAATATGGGGAAGCTCCGCACAGACCTGGTCTCTCTCTCTAACAGCCACGTGGGCTGAAGGGCCATGCTCACCACAGGCTGGACAGGATCAGAGACTGAGCTAGTCTCCTGGGCCTCGGGGGCCAGGCTACCAGCACCACAGCTCTGGACCCTGTGGACCCTCCTGGGCCTGGGGGGCTCAAGTGTGGGCCCGCTGCCCCAGAAGCTGGGCTTCTTCAGTGAGATGGAGCTGAACCACTTGGTTGACGATGAGACATGGGGTGTGGATACCTGGGGGCAAAGAATGCTCCTATCATGTGCATGCAGGGCAAGTGTCTCCTCAAGTCTGACAGCCTTTTCACGAGCCCCAAATCTTCTACTGGCAGGTCTTCTGATGTATGGCGAGTCATTCTACCTCTCTGAAAATTTTTACCAGCAAATTTTAGACAAAAACATTATCTTCCTCATGAGGATACTGGTGATATCATTTGAAATAAATGAAAACCTTGTATCCCAACTGCTTAATTATTACTATAGAATAGGAATTTGGTATAGATTGTAGATCACAAAATCTAAGTTGTCAACAAATTTAAAATTCAGTCCCACCAAAACAAATTATTTTATTTATATAAAGTAAATTTGAACTACAGTTCATCACTTTCCATGTATATGAGATTCTATCTTTTTATGAAGAACAGTTAGGTAGTCAAAAACATCAGTTAATGTTAAATTTGGCTACATTTTATACACATATTGGTCAGAAATATAGTCAGGAGTGTACTAAGCTATTCTTTTGAAGCTTAATCAACAGAATGAGATGGAGTTTTAGATCCAACATTTTGTGTATGTCCTTAGAAAAATGTAATAACTTCTAGTCTCAATTTTCTCAGTTACAACTCAATTTTTTGCTACCTACCTCATGGTATTTTTGTTGTATTCTTGTTTGTTTGTTTTAGTCAATGAGATGTGGTTGGATATACATTTCCTGGAAGAGTGTTGGAACAGAGAAGATACTCAAGGAATATAACAAGTTTTCTACTATTGTTCCTATTAATATTCTTATTCAAAAAACATAAGTGCTCTGATCCTAGTCTCCTCCTGTCTTACCACAGGCAAGTAAGAAGGGAAGTCAACAGGTAAGCTGATGAATACTGAATTTGGGCACAGGTAATTAGAGTGGCTACATTAATAAACTTGATTCTCCTGCATGTCACTGATTGGCAATATCAACTGGCATTCTACCAAAAAAAGCAGGAACTGCATCTGTGAAGTGCATTTATATAACCCTAAACATTGGGTGTCTTTGAAATTTGATACTAGTACTTAACATTACACAGTAATATGGAGCCCACCCCTGAGACCATAGAGCCCAGGTTGTTTCAATTTGGGCATGACTAAGAAAGTAACATAATTTAATGTTCCACCACATTGAAGAGACTGCAGTTAGAATTCAGCGTGTAAGTTGTTCTTCTGCCCATAGACAGATAATATAGTTTATACAACTACACTTACTCTCACAACTCACAGCAGAGACAGAGACAACTTGCAAATCAAACGTGACCAGATGTCCCTTTAGCAAAGGTAGTGACCATCAGGAGGCCAAAGATCTCAGAGCTACGTGTTGTCAAGAAGCAGGTGGTAAGCATGTAACCAGGACACAGGGGTCATCAAGGTGTCATTCCATGCAGTGAAATTCACATATTAGAGGAACTGCTCAAGGAAGCTTTATGTGTGTTAAACCACTACCCAGTTCGAGATAAAAATACTTCCTTGACTCCACAAGTTCAACTGCTCATGTTCCAGTCTATCCCACAAGTAATCACCATCCTCATTTCTTTCATCAGAGCTTACTTTGCCTGTCACTGAAACTCATAAATTGTACTAATGTATGGCTAAATAAGAACTTTAAGTTAGGGCACATTTTCACATTAGATTTATTGTTGGCTTTTTTCAATGTATTTGTTGCATTAATGGCATGGATTCAGTTATTTTCCACTAACCGATCCTTTCTGCTAGAATTTTAAACAATATGCACAATATTTATCTGTGCATCATTGACACATTCCTGGTGGGTCCAGGTGACAACTGCAGGCAAGACCATGCTTCGTCCAAGCGGGTAGACTAGGTCAGCGTTGGGCATCACATAACCATGGCTGGTGCTTGGACAGAGTGCAGGAGCCATGCTGCTTTCAGTCCCCGAGGTTCCCCTGTGTGATTGTTCCATTTGACACATTACAACCCCATAAAGTAGGAGGGGCATGAATATCTTTCTGTGTTATATTGAGGATTATGAGTGGTAAATTCAAAGAAGTGATAGGTTTGGCCCTTAAAAGGAGTCTTTTCTGTCTGTTAAACTACACTCTTTCCTCTTATTTGTAACTAGAGGCCCAGTGCACAGATTTGTGCACCGGTGGGGTCCCTCGGCCTGACCTGTGGAGATCGGGCCAAAACTGGCTCTCTGACATCCCCCAAGGGATCCCGGGTTTCGAGAGGGTGGTTCTTGGTTGACACACCCGAGAATCGGGCTCCCTCCTCTCTGGTGTCAGGTGCGTCACCCAAGAAAAGCAGCTACCAAGTCACCGCAGCCTGGCAGCTCCTACGTTGAGCGTCTGCCCCCTGGTGATCAGTGCACATCATAGCTACCAGTCGGACAGTCAAACGGTCGGATGGTTGCTTAGGCTTTTATATATATATATATATATATATATATATATATATATATATATATATATGATTCTGAGCATTCTATTGAGGAGTGGTTTATTATACCAAAAGCCTTGCACATAATGTCCTGTGGTATCATGGCTCAATTACAGTTTCCTTTATCTTTTTCCCTCTTACAAGTATTGTTATGGGTAGATGAACAAAATGAAGGAATGTGTTATTCCTAGAGGGAAATGAAATAATCAGAGCATTGGAAGAATAAAAGGCAATGAAGAAGGAATGTGACACCAAATTTTGAGCACTTGATCTCATTTAACAACTACAAAGTATAAGTCTGACTTAGAGTCCATAATTCCTGATGATGCTCTTGGGACGAGCATCAGAGTCCCCTTCATTGAGTACTTTCCACGCTTGAGGGATCTCTGAGTTCAGAAGCTTAGGTTTAGGACATGTGTGGGTTAGACCCATCTCTTACAGGAGCTTTATGTTCTGTCAATCTTACTAGGAGTTGAGAATAGACTACATTACATTTTAACATTTCTTCTAGCTCAGGGTTTTATGATCCTTTGGAGATTCATAACTCCCAGTATCTATGACATTCCCAGGTATTAAGCTGGGTTTTTCTAATTTACTGCACCACACTGAATGGTGCCCTTGTGGTCTAAGAAATGAATGTACGCACCCAACCCTAAAGACTATGTTTAGTACACTTGCCCATATTTCTCTCTTCTTTGCATATTTCCATCCAGGCTTGTCTCTTGTGAGCAGGAAAAATTGTTGTCAAAAAGCACTATCAGGTGAATCTTATGTTTACCACGTATGACCTGTAGAGCGTAGACCCACTTTCCTCACTGTAGAAAGAGGAGAAATTATATACGCCTACCAAGATGCTAAATGAAGCAAGGCAGATAAAACTTCCACCAAATATATTGGAAATATAATAAGGATTTCTAAATACAAGTTATAGTTATATATATTTATGTGTGTATATATATCTCTCGAGTGGCTATAGGGTTAAGCCTCGGACTGACCTGTTGGCAGAGCCACAAATAAGTCCCAGCTTAGAGGGCACAGCCCTCTTAGCATTAGGCTTGACTTTATGATATCATATAATATTTACTATATATATATATATATATTAGGTATTATTTATATATCATCTCTCTTATCCACTAAAGTTCAGTTCTGAACTGACTTTCAGATTCACTCCCTGATTTATGAGCCTCTCATTTTTCTCACCTGGCATAAGCTAAGACCCTCCAAGCTGGTTTTCTCCGTATGGCTCACGCTGCCAACGCAGTTTCCATACCTGTGATCTCTACCCCAAAGCCGACAATGCTGAATTCAGTCCACTTACCAGGGCCATGGCCCATCACTATCTCCCTCAGCCTGCACCCGAGCTTGGGTCCTGCAGCCTCTGTATCTCTACTCACACCTGCTGACATTCTGACAGTATCCGACTACTGGACCTGTCTTTTCTTTTCTTTTCTTTTCTTTTCTTTTCTTTTCTTTTCTTTTCTTTTCTTTTCTTTTCTTTCCTTTTCTTTTCTTTCCTTTTCTTTTCTTTTCTTTTCTTTTCTTTTCTTTTCTTTTCCAGGCATTTTTGTTTGTACATAAGTTCATTTAAAAATTACTGAATTTATTGGGTGACATTGGTTAATAAAATTATATAGGTTTCAGGTTCTCTGAGTTCGGAGGCTTGAGTTTAGGTGCAGTTCTATCATTCATCATCTGAATAGGTGTTGTGTGTTCACACCCAGAGTCACGTCTCCTTCCCTCACCTTTACCCCCCTTTGCCCTCTTCTACATCCCCCACCCACCTCCTCTTCGGGTCGTCACCATACTGTTCTCTGTGTCTATCAGTTGTTGTTTTTTTGCTTAACTCCCTCACCTTTTCTACCCAGCGCCACAACCCCTTTCCCCTGAGTCAGTTTCTATTTTGTTTATTTTGTTCATTAGTTTCCACATGTAAGTGAAATCATGTGGCATGACATTCCTTAAATAAGCCATGGATGTGGGCTCTGGCCTCACCACTTCCCGGCTGTGGGTTTTCCACACCGTAATCCCTGATTCCTTCTTCACACTTAGATAAAACATTACTTTCCTAAAACTCTTAGGTGGGCATTCTCTTCTGGGGCTCCAGGGAGTACTGTCCAGGTGGCTGGTGTGATGTTTATCTAATTATATACCAATCCATTGTTTGTGGTGCACAGTGCATCACAGTGAGAGACAGGTGGCAACTTCTCAGAAAACAGTGTGTGGGGCCAAACACTGGCCACAAACCCCAGTGTCTCCTCTGCGCAGGCAGCGCACACTGAGTTTACTGTTATTCTTCTGAAACTTTGCCTGATTCTTGGTCAGCTCTCTGACTCTGTTCTAGGTCTGTGAGCTCACACCTATCTATCTATTTATCTATCTATCTATCTATCATCTCTTTATTTACACATTCATCAACAACCCTAGGTCTTGACACACAGGAAACACACCATTAAAGATTTGTATTTTTCATTTTCATCTACAGAAAAATACAATGTGGCAAATCCTGATAATATTTTGTATGCTGCTAACTGAGCTTACCGGATATCAACTTCAGATGGGCTGGTGCAAAAACAAAAGAGAGGAGAAAAGACCATCTGAACACCGCCCTATAGAAATCCAAGCCAGCTCCTGGATTCTTAATTTACCTATGACTCCTCCACTGCCTCTCTGTAACTTTGCTTGCCAACTGTGCACACACATCGCTGTACTATACACTCGCCAACTTTGTCCTTACCCATTTGAAATTTGATACAACTTATTCAGCTTGACTGACATGGTGACTGTTTTTGGCCTTGTCACTCAGCTCACGGGCATCTTCTGCCAGGCATTCTGAGTGGTGGGGGATGGAGTCAGTACATTCATATCTCTGCCTCTATTCTTACATTGAGCCTTTCAAAGTCTTCAGTGGTGCCTGGCTTATTATCTGTGTCATTCCATACATTACACGTGTTCTGAGTACTCACTTCATCTTTGGTGGCTGTCTAGGACACGTATTGCTCCTGTCACTCACAGACAGTGAACTACAACACAACCAACTACAAGGTAGCCACTATTATTTCCATTTGTACCCGGTATGAAAGCTAACGTACCCTGGATTATCTACACCAGCCACTCTCGGCTAGTGAGTGGGGACCCAGAAAGGGAGTGGCACCACTGAGAGGAACCTGGAATGAGTGGATCTTGTTTTCGTGGAGGGTAGAATGGCATAAAATACAATTTAAATGTATGAGAACATAAGGTATATCCATATTCAGCATAGTAAGAAAAGTTGTTATTCCTCAAAAATAGTCCAAGCTCTTCTGTTTTTCTTCTTCCCTTTCTTCCTCCTTCCATTTTATTTCTTCCTTCCTTCCATTCTTTTGTTCTATTTTTAATTTTTATTTCCACCCTTTCATTTCAAGTATTTAATAATATAATTTTTGTGAAAAATATCACACTATGTATACCTGTAGGAAATACTGATTTAAACAAAATTAGCCAACAAGCAGAAAAGCTCAGGCCTTCAGGACCAGCTGCCAGGTACACGTGCATATGCGTGCAGGTGGGGCCCAGTTGGTTTTATTGGCGGAAAAGGGAAACAAACAAAAATATAGCTGTGAGGAGATCTTCACAGGGATGGTGAACAGAAATGTGCTTCAAGGAATGTTCTAAGCACTGCACATCTATCATCTATTTACCCATCACTGTAAAAGGATTTTATCAGGGTCATAAAATAGACAAACTTGGGGTCCCATGGCCTTAGGTAGGGAAGAATTATATTTATTTAGGGATAAGATTGTGAAATGTTTTAACAAACATATCAGATTTGAATCTGGAATTAAAAGATGCGTAAATTTGTCCTCAGCATGGCTCAGTGGTTGAGCGTCAATTTATGAATCAGGAGGTCACTGTTTCATTCCTGGTCAGAACATATGCACTGGTTTTGGTCTCAATCCACAGTAGGGTGTGTGTAGGAAGCAGCCAATCGATGATTCTCTCATCATTGATATTTCTATCTCTCTCTCCCTCTCCCTTCATTTATGAAATCAATAAAAAATATTTTAAAAATAAAAGATGCATAAGTTTGTCCTGGCTGGGTGGATCAGTTGGTTGTAGTATCATCCAGTACACCAAAAAGTTGAGGTGTTGATTCTCAGTTAGGGCATATACCTGTTATGGGTTCAATCCCACTCTCAGGACATGTCTGAGAGGCAATCAATCAATGTTTCTCTCTTACATAGTTGTTTCTTTCTCTCTCCCTGTCTCTCTAAAATGAATAAAAATTTCTTGGGGTTAGGCTTAAAAAAAAAGATGGCCCACTCTGGTGTGGCTCAGTGGTTGAGCATCAACCCATGAACCAGGAGGTGGCTGTCTAGGACAGGGATTGCTGCTGTCACATTCAGGGCACATGCTCAGGTTGTGGGCTCAATCCCCAGTAGGGGGTATGCAGGAGGCAGCTGATCAATGATTCTCTGTCATCATTGATATTTCTATCTCTCTCTTCCTCTCCCGTCTTCTCTCTGAAATTAATAAAAACATATTTTTAAAAAATGCATAAGTTTATGGTGAAAGGAGTGGTAGGTAGGTAAGAAACTGGTGCTCACACTATAGGGCACATAGTTATTGTTTGGAAATTTCTCGTAGAGATTGTATATCTCTGTATCAGAATCTCAGGGTGACTCAGTAGTGAGGAGCATGGGGAGAGGCCGAATACTTTCCATGTTAACAAATGATCTCAATGAAGCAAGCAGGTCAGTGATACTTACAAACTTCTGTGTTAGGAAATCACATGAGATGAGACTGGCATGGGCTGGGATCATAACTAGTTGGAATAATAGTTCCATAGGTACATATAAAGGAGAAATGAGTTATGTATCTGAAATATAAGTAATGTAGAGAATGAGGTTTCTGAATAAGATGAATGCTTCTGGTATTTAAACTTCAGGGAGCCCAAGTGCTGTTCAAGGCTTTATGAACCCAGTAATAATCAAGGTAGATATTTATTCTATGGAGTCTGCATTCTAGTTAAGACAAACAATAAGCAAATAAAAAATAAGCAAGATTATCTTGGACACTGAGTGCTATAAAGAAAGACTGGGAAGGACATAGGGAACTGAGGACATCAATGTTTACAGAGACCTTAAAAATGAAAAGAAACAACCCATAAAAACATGAGGGAAAGAACATTCCAAGGAGGGGAACAGAAAACACAGAGGTCCCGAAGCAGAGACCAGCTTGACATGTTTCTGGGAAAGAAGGTACTGATGCAATTGGTAATGAGTCGCCATGAAATACATTAATGGAATATAAATATTGTAGAGCGTAAGGAAGATACTAGAAAAGTCTAGCTGAAATTTACTTGTAGTGGCTAAAGTAATAGGTAATAAAGTCCTTCCTCAAGCGAATGACCCTCTAGGGCTAGCGAAGATATTGACAAGCATTTTGAGGGTGATTTTGGAGATGGAACTAACAGGCCCTGACAACTGAGTAAAGTGAGCTACCAAGGTGGGGAGGAAGGTCAAAACTGGATTCAGAATTGTAGGCACCTGTGATGTCCCTTAACTGCACTACGATGTGCACAAGTAAGGATATTTGAAAAAGGAAGCAAATGGAGAGGCATTTACACATTTTGCTCTGATATGTTCACTCGGCCACCACATTTATTAGGCTTTACTTTATTGGGCCTAAAGGTGTACTGATTTGGCAGGATGGAAACCCCACATCCTTGCTGTGTATCTAGCTCTAATTGTGCAATCCTGAGCAACTTGTTTTTCAGATATTCAATTTTCTGTTTATAAAGGGAGTAATGAATAAGAAGTCTTGCTTATTCCAGCTCTCTAAAAATTTACAATTTTATTATTGTTTTGACATTTTAGTTAACCTACAAAATGTTTTTTCTTTAATGTTCTTCATTTAAGTATAAATTAATTGCCTTTTCTAAAGCATGTACTTATTCTCTATCATTAGTATTGAAGTCCTTTCAACAATGTCCAAAGACACAAAACTAAAAATTAGTGTTAATGACCAGGAAAGAGATATTCATGTGGCCATTCATAGATATTTTGAATATTTTAAGACTATTTTGATTAATATATAGTAAACTTTCATCACAGGCAATCAGTGGTAGAGTCAAGATGTATAATCAAGATTTGTGTTCTATTTAACCGCTTTATAGGGGCTGCTCTTAGCATTTCTCATATATTTTGGTATTATAGACTCAATATTTGTGTCTCTCCAAAATTTGTGTGTTCAACTGATGTGATGGAAATGAGTAGGTAGGGCCATTGGGCGGTGATTAGGGCCTGAATGAGAGTACTGTCCTCATTTATAAAAGAGGCTCCAGAGAGCTCCTCTCTGTCCACCACGTGAGGACACAGGCGACAGTCCTCTATGGACCAAGAAGGGAGCCCTTTCCAGACACTGACCCTGTTAGAGGCTGGACCTTCCATTTCCCAGCCTCCAGAACTGTGAGAAATAACTTTCTATTGTTGCTAATACGCCCAGACTGCCTCCTGATGCTAAATCAGCTGAAAAAGACTAAAACAATTGGTTATACCTTTCTTGCAGGTATCATTAGATTGCGGTGACACTATTTTAAAAATTAATTCATTCTTTGGAAATATTGGAAGAAACTGTTATGTAATTGCCAAAGAGCAAGACAGGATATCAAAAACACTCTGGTTGTCTTCTAACTTCTAGGACTTGAGGTAGTAAAAGTATATAATGCTGACCCAGGACAAAGAATAACTGCTATAAATTAGAAAGTGGAGGCTAATTCTAAACTCTGCCAAATACCTGGGGCAAACCATTGATTTCATTTCATTCTCCTAAAGGTAAAACAAGGATAATTGTGCCTGTCTCCTACCAACTGCACAGTAACATAAAGAGGATTAACGATTCGGTCCAGTGCTTTGCGGTCCTCAGGGCACGGCACTACTAGGTCAAATGCGCCATCATTAATTGGGCCTGTGGCATATATCTCACCTCTCTTACCTTTGCTCCCTCATCTGTAAAATGGGGGATTAATAGCCCCCTGTCTGACCTAATTACTCCCTGTGTGGATTAATTAGTAAGTTCTGGCTTTATATGGCCTGATGATGGGGGGTGGGGTCACATCACTGACTGCATGACCCGCCACAGGATCCAGTTCTGCGAGGAAATGCTCAGACCTGTTTGTAATGTAGTGTGTCCTGTACGGTGACAGTTCATGACCACACTGCTCAGTACTCGACAATTCATCCATGTGCACATATATCAAATTCTTAGAAAATTATTGAAACCAATGCCTCTTGCTGTTCACTCCGGATGAATGAAAGATCCTTTCCCCAGCGTCAGTACACCACTCAACAAGAAAAATGCACGTTCAACATGAGCTATTAAAAGTTCTCATCACAACAAAAATAATAACCATGTACTAAGGGTATGGTGATGGATATTAACTAGATTTACTGTGGTGATCTTTTTGCAATATATACAAATATTACATCATTATGGTGTACACCTGAAATGAATATAGTGTTATAGATCTGTTATATTTCAATTAATTTTTTCTCTGCATTTTATATTATTAGTAGTATTTTAATACTTTTTGCTTGTTAAACCAGTTCACACATTGTACTACTATTTTACATTTTCTAAAATATGTATTCATGTTTATAGTTATTAATATAAACTAAAGAGCAATAACTATACTAAAAATAAAAAAATGAGTAAAAGTTTTATGTATTTACATGTTATGATATAAACAACATATTTTAATTATGAAACATCAAGTAAACAAGACTACAGAACTAGTAGTCACTCATGGATGTACTAATCACCCAGATGGAGAAAATGTGTACCTTCTGCCAGGGTAAAAGAACATTTTTCTTGTTTCCTCTTCAAACATATCACATCTAAATGAAAGCTTTCTACATATTTAAATGACAAAAATAAAATTTCCATCATTTCCAAATTTATTTCCAGATAACTACACCTGTGCATTCTTGAAGATGTAATTTTCAGTAATACTATTATTTAGTATATAAGTTTAGAAACTTTTGTTTAGGCCACACCATAAAATTGCTGGTTTCTGTTCCAGGTTTTTAGTAAACCTTACAGGGCTGGATTTACCTGGGATGAACATTGGTTTTGTTGTACCACACAGGGACCGATTTACTTGGGATAAAATGGTTTCTGTAGGTTTCCTGTTGTGTTTCAACACTCACAATTAAACAACTCCACATCACCCTCATTTCATTATATTGGCTGTACAGAGTAAGTTGTTTTTTTTCCATTTCTGAGTCCAGGGGCAGAGTAATGAGAGAAACCCACTAGGCATGGAGACCTTAATGGTGAAAATGTTCTTCAACTCTGTCAGAGTGTGTTGGCTGGTGCTATAAGGAAGTTTGCGCAGGTATAGAACAGTATTCCCAGCTGTCTCCCTGCTCTGGGCCCATGCAGCTCAGCAAGGGCACTCACCCTGACTCAGCACAACAAGGCCAGGGTCAGGTAAGAAACAGGCCTTGATGGTACCAAAAGTACACAGTACAAACGCTTACTTTTCAATTTGTCTTCTGTCAAGCCAGTAGCTAGAACGATCCTGCTATGTAACCAAAACAAAGGCAAAATCAATTTTGTTGCCCAAATCAGATATGTGCTTCTATTTAATATTCAACAAATAAAGTTACATCAAACATTTAGTTCAATTTTAAGATTGTTTTTTTGCTTCCAAGAATGAGTCAGTCTATTTGACCCATTGATGCTTTCCTGAAGGTAAAAGTTTTTTTGTAAGGTCAGGATACTAAGATATTTGATTACAAGAAACAGATAATGATTCTGGTTAGCTTAGTCAACGTGTTTGTTTGTGTGTATGTGTGTGTGCCTGTGTGCGCGTGTGTGTGTGTGTGTGTGTGTGTGTGTGTGTGTCCTGCACACTAAGGTCGGGAGAAACAGAATCTAGGAAAAATTGAACAATGAAGTACTGGCAATAGCTTGGGAGCCACTCAAAAAATAGGTTATTTTCCAATACCATTTATTGAAGGGATTGTCTTTACTCCATTGTATGTTCTTGCCTCCTTTGTCAAATATTAATTGAGCACAACGGCATGGGTGTATTTCTGTTCCATTGGTCTATATGCCTGTTCTTGTGCCAGTACCAGGCTGTTTGGAGAACAGTTGGCTTTGTAATATAACTTGATATCTGGTATTATGATCCCTTCAACTTTGTTCTTCTTTCTCAAGATTGCTGCAGCTTTTCAGGGTCTTTTTTGGTTCCTTAAACATTTTTTGGGGGGGTTGTTCTATATCTGAGAAATATGCTGTTAGTACTTTAATAGATATTGCATTGAATCTATAGATTGCTTTTGGTAGTATGGACATTTTAATGATGTTAATTCTACCCATCCATGAACCTGGTATATTCTTCCATTTGTTTATATCTTCCTCTGTCTCTTTTTCAACATCCTCTAGTTTTCCAAATACAGGTCTTTTACCTCCTTAGTTAAGTTTATTTCAAAGTATGTTACTTTTTTTGTAATGGCAAATAGGATTTTTTTTCATTTCTCTGTCTGTGCATTCACTATTGGTGTATAAAAATGTCATCCATTTCTGAGGATTAATGTTGTTTCCTGCTACGTTGTCCAAATTCTTTTAACTCTAGTAGGTTTTCAGTGAAGTCTTTAGTGTTTTCTATGTATAATATAATTTCATCTGCAAATAATGAGAGTTTTAAGACCTCCTTTTCAATTTGCATGACTTTCATTTTTCTTTTCTGATTGCTGTGGCTAGGACTTCCTGTACTAGGTTGAATAAGAGTGGTGAAAGCAGACGTCTCTGTCTTGTTCCTGTTCTTAGGGGAAGTGGCTTTAGTTTTTGCCCATTGAGTATGACTTTGGCTCTAGGTTTGTTATATATGACCTTTATTATGTTGATCCCTCTATTCCCACTTTCCTGAGAGTTTTTATCAAAAAAAGTGTTGGATTTTATTGAATATTTTTTCTGCATCAATAAATATGATCATGTGATTTTTTCTTCCAATTTGTTTATATGTGATGTATCGCATTTATTGATTTGCAAATATTGTACCAGCCTTGCATCCCCGGAATAAATACCAATTGGTCATGGTAAGATCTTTTTAAAATATTAGTGGATCTGATTTGCTAATATTTTGTTGAGGATTTTAGCATCTATTTTCGCCAGGGATATTGGCCTGTAATTCTCTTTCTTTGTAGTGTCTGTATCTGCTTTTGGAATTAAGGTAATACTGGCCTCATTAAGAACTTGGAAGTTTTCCTTATTCTTGGATTTTTTGGAATAGTTTGAGGAAAATAGGTGTTAGTTCTTCTTTCAATGTTTGGTAAAACTCCCCTGTGAAGCCATTCGAAAGAGGGTTTGTTTGCTGAGAGTTTTTTGATTACTGCTTCAATTTTATCAGTAGTTATCAGTCTATTAAGGTTTTCTGATTCCTCCTGATTGAGTTTTGGAAGATTGTATTTTTCTAGGAATATGTCCATTTCACCCAGGTAGACCAGCTTGTTGGAATATAGTTTTTCATAGTATTTTTGATCATTTGTATTTCTGTGATGTCAGTTGTTACTTCATCTCTTTCATTTCTGATTTTGTTTATTTGGACCCTCTCTCTTTAAACAAATTCAAAATGGATAAAAGACTTAAATGTAAATCATGAAACCATAAAAATCCTAGAAGAAACCAGAGGCAGCAAAATCTCAGACACCTCTCAAAACAATATACTTACCAATGTTGTACATCTCTGAGGGCAAGGGAAACTAAGAAGAAAATAAACAAATGGGACTACATCAAAATAAAAAGCTTCTGCACAGCAAAAGAAACCATCAACAAAATGAAAAGCGAGCCCACTGCATGGGAGAACATATTTGCCAATGATACATCCAGTAAGAGGTTAATATCCAAATATATATAAGGAATCTCTACAATTTAACAAAAGGACTACCAACAATTCAATTAAAAATGGGCAAAGGACCTAAATAGATACTTCAAAGTGTACATACAGATGTCCAAGAGACATATGAAAAAAATGTTTAAAGTCACTGATCATCAGAGAGATGCAAATTAAAACCACAGTGAGGTATCACCATTCACCTGTCAAAATGGCTACCATCAACAAATGACAAGTGCTGGTGAGGATGTGGAGAAAAGGGAACCCTATATACTGCTAGTGGGGATGAAGACTGGTATAGCCACTGTGGAGAACAGTATGGAGTTTCCTCAGAAAATTAAATATGGAACTGCGATTTAATCCAATGATTCCACTTCTAGTAATATATCCTAAGAAACCTGAAACACCAATCAGAAAGAATATATGCACCCCTTGTTCATAGCAGTGAAATTTCCAATAGCTAAGATCTGAAAACAACCCAAGTGCCCATCAGCAGATGAGTTGGTAACAAAGCTGAGGTACATTTACACAATTGAATACAATGCAGCTGTAAAAAAGAAGGGTCTTTTACCCTTTGAGAGAGCATGGATGGACCTGGAGAGTATTATGCTAAATGGAATAAAACAGTCAGAGAAAGTAAGTATCATTTGATCTCACTTATATGTGGAATCTAATGAACAAAATGAATGGATTAACAAAATAGATCCAGAGACATAGAAGCATGGAACAGACTAATGAATTTCAGAGGGAAGTTGGGAAAGGGAGGTAGCTGAAGATAGATTATCCAGGGAATTTATATGCATAGCCCATAGACACAGATAATAGAGTGGTGGGGTAGAGAGGGTCAATGTTGAAAAAAAATGGGACATCTGTAGTACTTTCAACCATGAAGATAATTTTTTTAAAGTTTATGTTACTGAGCAAGAGCATTTGAATTTGGCCAAGAAGGACTTACCAATGTTCAAAATAGGTTTCAAATGTGTAGTGATCATCTACTTGCATATTAGAGGGATTTTTTTTCCATTTCTTAAATGAAATTTTGCCTTTTTGCCAGTTTATTTGTTAGTTGAAAACTGCAAAGGGTGAGCTCAATGTTAAACAGCCCAAGAGACCTGGTCTTCCAAACACTACATCCAGTTATTCGGACCCTGTCACCCAACTACAACATCAGATTAGCTGTGCACACCTGCAGCAGAGCTCAGCAAAGGAAAATGAAGGACACCAGGTCTACATAGCATGAGGATGTATTTATAAATAGCTACAGTGCTCTGTTTTATTACTTGCATGGGCTCTAACTGATCAATACTATATTTTTCAATTCTAAGTGGAGATTCTATTTTGAAAATCCCATAATTCTTCATTGTACATCTTTTTATTAAAAGCATAAACATCAGAATCAATGCTCTGATGAGTCTCTCTTGTGTGTGCCTGTGGGTCCCTGTAACACCAGAAGTTCATTCTATCAATAGGACCTGTCCTGGAGAAAACTTTCACTTGTAGCACTTCTGTTGTAAACTTGACACTCTGGTATCTACTGGGAATTTTATTCTGTGTATCTCATGCTGTCTTCCATCCAACTTCAAAAGTTCACATAACTTTATGTGGCAGACTTTCTTCTCTCTCTTTCTCTTTCTCTCTCTCTCTCTCTCTCTCTCTCTCTCTCTCTCTCTCTCTCTAACACACACACACACACACACACACCATACATACTTCTGTATTCCCCCTGGGAGTTGGGGTAAAGAAATAGAAAGAAGTGGTCATGCATCTACATATTTAGTCTATTGTGTTACTCAATTAACTATTTTTGTGTCAATATACAAATTTGACTTTTTACTTCAGGTATTTGAAAGTCACAGAGATTTTAAGTGTGGAATGGCATGTATATTAGAAAGACAATCTGACAACTTTGAGGGTTTGAAAACTTTTAAGACTACAGAAAGAGAAATAGACAGAAGCTCTGTAAACAATTTAAGTCAGAAATATCAGGGCAAACTTAAGGTAGAGTCACTTGTAAGGAGTCACATATAGAAGACATAGGAAGTGGTTTGATTGCACAGAGCTCCTTAATTGGGTGTGCAGATGAAGGGAGAGGTGGGGTTTAGATGACTTCTGAGTTTCTATTTTAGAAGAGAGAGTGGTTAGTGCTTCCATTCACTAAGGTAGAAGATATTTAAAAAAGGATGAGTAGGGAGTGTATATAGATAGAACTCATAATTATTTGAAGGAGTTTGAGGAATGGAAAAAAGATAGGCATTGTAAATACCAAATATATATATATATATATATACTAGAGGCCCGGCGCACAAAATTCATGCATTGGTGGGGGCTGTCCCTCAGCCCAGCCTGCACCCTTTCCAATCTGGAACCCCTTGGGGGATGTCCAACTGCCGGACATCCCTCTCATAATTCGGGACTGCTGGCTCCTAACCACTCACCTGCCTGATTGCCCCTAACCACTTCTGCCTGCCAGCCTGATTGCCCCCTAACCGCTCCCCTGCCAGGCGATTGATGCCTAACTGCACCCCTGCGGGCCTGATCGCCCCCAACTGCCCTCCCATGCCAGCCAAATTGCCCTCAACTGCCCTCCCCTGATGGCCCAATTGCCCCCAACTGCCCTCCCCTGCAAGCCTGGTTGCCCTCAACTGCCCTCCCCTGCCCACCATCTTGTGATGACGTGGGGGTGGCCATCTTGTGGCAGCCATCTTGTGGTGGCCATTTTGAGGCAGCCATTTTGTGACAATGTAGGGGCGGCCATCTTGTGATGATGTGAGGGCGTGGCGCCAGGGTAAGAGGGCCATCTAGGCTTTTATTAGTATAGATATACAGATATATATATATATATATATATATATATATATATATATATAGTATTATATGTAAAGAAATATATAGAATAATCATGAACTATGACAAATAAAAAGAAAATAAATACCAAATAAATATAAATGAAAATTGAAAAACTAAAGAGCAGAGTTTTCAATGACTATTTTGAAAAGAGAACTCCAAATATATATATGAAATTGTTCATATTTTTATTGGATTTTGAATTATATCCTGGAAAGGAGTCTTTTTTTAGGGTATAAATATCTCCAGAGAAATGCTATACCCATTACTGTTATTCATATAGAAAGAATACCACCTTGAAAGAGATGAGATGTGGAATTTGGGGAGAAATAGAGAATGTCTATTAAAATGAAACCACAGTGTACATTGATTGGCTTGGCTGTTCTTAATTTGGCTAGTGCATCAGTTATCTATCTAATCTAATAAAAGAGAAACATGCAAATTGACTGTACCTTCGCTATGCCCCAAGCCACGCCCATCGGCCGGCAACCACGGAGCTGGAGCAAGCAGGAGGCTTGGTTGCCCCGGCAATGGAGGAAGCCAAGCTTCCCACCTGCTCTGGCCGGCTGTGGCCTCTGCTAAAGGCAACAAAGTTTCAATTATAGAAGATAAATAAATCCCAGATACCTGCTTCCAGCCAGCCTCCACTAGGAGCTTGGGTGGCTGGGGGCCGTGGCCAGCCTGCAAACAGCCATCAGCCCCTCACCCAGGATGGCCAGGCACCCCAGCGGGGACTCCCACCCTGAAGGGGCTGTGGCAAGCCTGCAAACAGCCATCAGCCCCTCACCCAGGCTGGCCACACCCTCATGGGGTGAGGGTCCCACTGGGGGGGCTTGGAAGCTTGCACACAGCCATCAGCCACTCATCCAGACTGGCCAGGCACCCCAGAAGGACCCCCCACCCTGAAGGGGGTGTGGCCAGACTGCAAACGGCCCTCAGCCCCTCACCCAGGATGGCCAGGCACCCCAGTGGGGACCCCCACCCTGAAGGGGCTGTGGCCAGACTGCAAACAGCCATCAGCCCCTCATCCAGGCTGGCCATGCACTCCTATATAATAAAAGGGTAATATGCAAATTGACCCTAACAGCAGAACCACTGGGAATGACTGGTCACTATGACACACACTGACCACCAGGGGGCAGATGCTCAATGCAGGAGCTGCCCCCTGGTGGTCAGTGTGCTCCCACAGGGGGAGCTTTGCTCAGCCACAAGCCAGGCTGACAGCTGCCAGCACAGCAGTAATGGCACTAAGGATGTCCGACTGCAGCTTAGGCAAGTGGACATCCCCTGAGGGCTTCTGGGCTGCCAGAGGGATGTCTGACTGCCAGCTTAAGCCTGATCCCCAGGGGAGCAGGCCTAAGCCAGCAGGTGGACATCCCCCAAGGGGTCCCAGACTGCTAGAGGGCACAGGCCGGGCTGAGGGACCCCCCCGAGTGTTCAAATTTTTGTGCACTGGGCCTCTAGTTCTCTTAATAATGCTGCATAACAACCAACCACACATTTCATGGCATTCAGCAATAAATGGTCCTTTTTGCATATGGGTTTCTGTATCCCTGGGCCATTCTGCTGACATGGGCCTGGCTTGACTGATCTCAGATGGGCTTGCTCTTGAGTCTTTTGTCAATTAGTGAGACAGCGTGGCACTGCCTGGTCTAGAATGGCCTCACATATGTCATTACATTCTCCTCCATGCATCCATCATATTGTTGTAACAGACTAGCCCAGACATTTCCCATGGAAACTGCATGGAGGGAAGCCAAGTGAAAATGTATAAGGTTTACAAATCTCTGTTTCAGTAGAAATTGTGGACTGTAATATTGACCAATACACATGCCCAAGCTAGGAGTCTGTGTGAGAAGACACTAGCAAATAGCACAGAACCAAGCAGGTATGAAAAACGGGGTCAGTTCATATACTAAATATACCACCAACACAGAACCTTGCATATATCAGCAATAATACAAATGTGTTCAGAAATCTGTGAAAAACACAGATGATCAAATAATTACTTTAAGCAAATATACAAGTAAGAACAAAGCTGTTACCACCATCTGTACAAAAAAGAAGTTTTCAGCTAATGAATTAAAAAATGATATACCTGAATACCTGACTGACCCAAGTCCCATTCTTATGATTATTTTTATACATACTAATAAAGCCTAAAAAAATCTGTACAGGGCACAAAGACTCAACTAGAAAAATTCATCTATACCTTGGTTTTAATTTCTTAAATGAGGAAAATAATATCTACAATAATTTCCACAATTTTGATTCAATAAATTATGGTATGGACATTGTGAAAGACCCTAAGGACTAAAAATCGTCCACTCAGATCCTTGTAAGACCTTCTTCCCAACTGTTTTCACTGCTCTTGTTAAACCCAAATTGATCAACAAGTGGCAGACGCTCTATGACCTCAGGCCCACATCCTGATCACAACTGGTACTTCTGGCCTTCCCCCCCCCCCCCCCGCCCCCGTGCATCCTGTAGGAGCTTCAGACTTTTTGCTTCTCCAGGACGCTCATCTTGTTGCTGTTCTCAAATTGTAGTCTTTACTAATGGAGGTTAAATAGCACACAGTTGTTTTCTCCTCCACACTCTACAATGAAAGAACTCATATCTATTTCAAAGTTTATCACAGAAGACATATAAAAGCCTCAAAAGTTTGACAGAATATATGAAAAGAGAAACAATAATGACCAAAAGGTCAAGTAAAACAAAATGAAATATGATTTGACTATATTTTAAAATTGGTTCATAAGAGCAATTAACTATATAAAATATATGTAGATATATGTATACTTGAATATGCGATAGATAGCTATAAGGCCATATATAAAAAGGTAAAGGTGATTGATTATCTGAAGGATAATAGGGTGTGTTTTTTTTCATTTTGCATTTATGGAATTTCTAAGTTTTCTCAAGTATATATAACTAGAGGCCCAGTGCACGAAATTCATGCATGTGGGGGTTGTGTCCCTCAGCCCAAACTGCACCCTCTCCAATCTGGGACCTCTCAAGGTATGTCCAACTGCCCATTTAGGCCTGATCCAACGGGATCAGGACTAAACTGGCAATCGGACATCCCTCTCACAATCCAAGACTGCTGGCTCCCAACTGCTCACCTGCCTGCCAGCCTGATTGGCCCTAACCACTTCTGCCTGCCAGCCTGATCACCCCCTAGCAACTCCCCAAACAGCCTGATCGACGCCTAACTGCTCCCCTGTTGGCCTGATTGCCCCTGCCATCCTGGTCACACCCAACTGCTGTCCCCTGCAGACCTGGTCACCCCTAATTGTCCTCCCCTGCAGACCTAGTCACCCCCAACTGCCCTACCCTGCTGGACCAGTCACCCCTAACTTTCCTCCCTTGCCAGCCTGGTCACCCTAACTGCCCTCCCTGCTGGCCTGGTCACCCCTAACTTCCCTCCCCTGCAGGCCTGTTCCCCTCAACTGCCTTCCCCTGCCAGTCTGGGTCTCCCCCAACTGTCCTCCCCTACAGGCCTGGTTGCCCCCAACTGCCGTCATCTGCTGGCCTGGTCACCCCAACTGCCCTCCCCTGGCAGTCAGATATCCCCCTCACAACCCGGGACCACTGGCTCCTAACTGCTCACCTGCCTGCCTGCCTGATTTGCCTGATTGCCCCTAACTGCCTCCCTCTGCAGGCCTGCTCACCCCCAACTGCCCCCCGCTGCCAGCCTGCTCGCCCCAACTGCCCTCCCTTGCCAGCCTGATCACCCCCAACTGTCCTCCCCTGCTGGCCTGATCACCCCTAACCACCTCTGCCTCGGCCTCACCACCATGGCTTTGTCCAGAAGGACGTCCGGAAGGTCTCCTGGAAGGTCTCCTGTTCTAATTAACATATTACCCTTTTATTAGTATAGATTTTTGAAAGAGACTTGAGTAGCTGTATAAATTAATCACAGGCAGCTTCCTGCGTGTCTGAGTTCAGACCTAGACTAGTAAGATGTGTGAGAGAATGGCTTTGCTTAGGTTGCTGGTGTAAACAATGCTGACGGATTCATGAGGGCAGCACCGACCTGTGTCCATATGATTCCCAGCCCTATGCAATAAAGAGGCCCTGTTTGGATGACATTTAAGTAAATATGAGGAGCAAAAATGTGTGTCCGGAGCTCCATTTTAATACTGTCAAACAGCTTAGAGAGTTTTATCTACAGTTGACGTTACACATCTTGTTCTTGGAATGCTAGGGATCGAATGTGAGAGAGCAAACAGTAAATGTTTACCTTGCATAGCAATTCAGAGCAGACCTCCCTCC
Organism: Myotis lucifugus; assembly: GCF_000147115.1. Lineage (NCBI taxonomy): Eukaryota > Metazoa > Chordata > Mammalia > Chiroptera > Vespertilionidae > Myotis > Myotis lucifugus. Next base: position 600,180 of record NW_005871337.1, on the reverse strand, counting down.
TGCCTTGCAATTCAGCAAAGACTCCAAGCGGTTTAACTTGAAGACCACAATGTTTTCTCCAGTGTTCAAATGCGGACGTTTCTTTTGTCAATGTGTATATAGGACAACAGAAACCAATAATAGATGAAATATTTTCTGTTAAAATAATAAAAGATAGAATGACACATATCTAAGTGGTTCTACATGCAGGCACCTATCCATAAATGTAAATATATAGCTTAACTGAAAAAGGACCCTGAAAAGTACTGAGCACATGATTTGTTTGCTCAGCTATGGTGCACAAGCCAGAAACAGAGCCCCTTCCTGTGGAATAACATTTGTATTCCCATTGCCACATGGGGAGCTATCTCTAGTAATTAGCCAGTCATTAAGACACTCAGAGCATTAATCTAATAATCAGCAACCCTGCAACTGTGTAGTCTCACTAGCACAAGTCTGGTAATTAGTAACGCAGCCGTAACCCTGCTTCTCCCCATTTCTAAATTGGAAATAACCCAACCAGCTTCCCTTCTCCTCACCAAAGCATGTGTTACAAGATTTTCTTCATACAACCACTGAGTTTTCAACCCTCGGTCCCACATTATTTCATTTGAACCTGCTTGTTAGGAAGAGCAACCATTCCAGTTTGCCCATAGCAGACTTGGTTATCCCTGTTAACTTGGTGTGATTAGTGTCCCTGTTCAATTCTTTAAAATAATTTTTTAAATAAATTTTATTGATTTTTTACAGAGAGGAAGGGAGAGGGATAGAGAGTTAGAAACATCGATCAGCTGCCTCCTGCACACCCCCCACTGGAGATATGTCCGCAACCAAGGTACATGCCCTTGACCGGAATTGAACCTGGGACCCTTCAGTCCACAGGCTGACGCTCTATCCACTGAGCCAAACCGGTTAGGGCTAATTTTTTTTTAAATGATCTGATTTGGATGTTAAACTGTAGTATAAAAGAAATGATAGAGATTACCTCTCATTTTACAATGAAGACAGTTAAGACAAAGTAAGGTAATGATCTTTAGTAACAGTTTGACGTAGCCAATGCCCTTTCTACTACAATGTGTCTGTTGACCTTCACATCCCCTGTTATTTGGGGTATTAGGGCACAGTGATGCACAGAAATCAAAGGCGCCCTCGCTCCATTTCGGGGTCAGTCATGTGGACACGGAGTGCAGAGACTGACATTTCTGACAGTAACAAACGTGTAATTAGCACCTGTATTGAGGAGAACTTTTTCCATGAAAGGCAAATCTTTCTTTCTCTCATTAATCCTCATCTGGGGATATTTTTCCACTTATTTTTAGAGAGAGTGTAGGGGAGGGGGAGAGACAGAGAGAGAGAAATGTCAATGTGAGAGAGACACATCAATTGGTTGCCTCCCACACATGCCCCAACTGGAGCTGGGGATCAAGACTGAAACCTAGATACATGCCCTTGACTGGATTCAAAACCAGGACCCTTCTGTCTTTAGTCTTCAGACCAAAGCCCTATCCACTGAGTCAAACTGTCTAGGGTGAAAAGCACATCTTATAAGAAAAGATGGATGAGCTAGTCTTTCAGGGAAGTCAACCTTTTATTAGTTTTACTTGAATTTTTAAATAATTTTCAACCTATAGATTTTTCTTGTCAAATTGAGTTTACCAGAATAAAAAAAAAGCTATTCAATTTTTACTTGGCAGCATAATTTTACTATAATAATGTGTAATATAAAATTATATAATTACAGACCATTTCTACACAAGGGATGTAGAAATTTTAAAATCCATCTCCCCAAGCTCCTAATTGGACAAATGAGGGAAATATGTGGCAAAAGTCACAGACTGCTATCTGAGAGCAGAGCAATGCTATGACACTAGATACTTTAAGTATGAGTTTGTGGCCCTGGCTGGGGAGCTCAGTTGGTGAGCATCACCCTGATACACAAGGTTGCAGATTCAATCCTGGGTCAGGACACATACAAAAATCAACGAGTGAATGCATAAACAGGTAGAACAACAAATATCTCTTTCTCTCAAATAAATAAATAAATTTTAAATATAAGGTCATGGTAGGCATCAACATTTGACAACATTTTTTAAAATTAATTTATTTATTTTTTTAGTTTTTCAAAGCCAGTCCCACAAAAGGCTTTATGTAGAAAGCTCCTTTGGTCAAACAGGTCTGTAGAATTTTTCATACACAGCACAGAAACGGCCAGGAGCTCAGTGAAGTTTGGCAGTTTAGAATGCAGTTTTCCACCCAGCTGGCATGGTTCAGTAGTTGAGCATTGACCTATGAACCTGGAGGCCATGGTTTGATTCGTGGTCAGGGCACATGCCCAGTTTGTGGGCTTAATCCCCTGTGTGGGGTGTGCAGGAGGCAGCCGATCAATGATTCTCATCATTGATGTTTCTATCTCTCTCTCCCTCTTCCTGTCGCTCTGAAATCAATAAAAACATATTTTTTAAAAAAGAATGCAGTTTTCCTCCGGTCACTGAGAACTTCCAGAAATGATTGACCACGTGTTAGTTGGTTTCTGTAAACTTATGAAGATGATCTATTAGGAATTGCTGATCTACAGAAATAGTTACTAATCTTTTGAATATAAAGACATTTCCTTTATTCAATAAGCTCATGTACTTTTAGTGTAGGTTTATCAAGAAATAAACAAGCACAAAAAAGTAAAGACTTTGGTAACTATAGTATTTTATATAAAAATCATTATTAATATTACATGTTTTCATTGAACTTATAAACATCATTAAAGATGAGAAATAAGATGGATAGATAGAAGATAGATTTCCCACACATGCTCAATTAATGTTATCTTCATCACAAAACAGCTATGCATTTCTCAACATGAAGAAAAATTATATGAAATTTTTAAAATTCTTCTTTTAAGATAAAATAGTAAGAAATTTAAAAGTTATTTTTTATTTTCTAAATGAAAAATAAAATTATTTTTTTCTTCCTGTTCATTCATCAGCAAAGGAGAAAGTGTCTTCATTTCATTTTCATCCTCATTTAAGTATTTCCAGGATTATCCTCTTAGCATTAGGTTCCTTAATTTGGAATCATACTTCAGACTGAGGATTGTAACAACATGTTGTGTTTCTAAATGGAACCATTTGCTTTAAAAGCTTAGTTTCAATAAAATTAAAATTATTTTGAAAGAAAAAAGGATGAAAATTAATGCCGTTAGTAAATAATCAAGATCTCAGAAAACCAAGAAAATGGCTAGTTTATATTTAATAGCATTTACGATGTGCAGAAACTACTCTAAGGGCTTTGCATATATTATCTCATTTAATCACCAAGTAACCCTGTGCTATTATCTCCATTCCATCATAAGGAAACTGAAATACATATAGTTTAGGGGACTTGTTCGAAGGCATATAGCTAGTTCATAAAGCTATGATCTGATGCAGGCAGTCTGATTCTAAAACCCAAATACATCACTATAATCAAGGAAGACAAGGATTCTTATGTGAGTTCTATGTGTGGCTACTTGAGTTCTGAACATTAAATACCATGGTCTTGGAAGCCAGAGCAAAGATCTTACTAGTTGAGCCTTGCACTGAGAGAACACTTGTACTGAGAAGCAGAGTGAAATCTATCACTTTTCCATGGATCTACCATTGCTTGTTTAGTAATTCACTATCAGAGGCAAGGATCGATGGAGTTGGCCATCTAACAAACCCCTATTCGCCAGGCTAAGTACCTAAAATGTTGCCACAACTATATTTATTTACCCCTTAGGCAAAATGAGAAAGAACCCACATGAGTAGACTTCACGACTGTCAAGACAAAACACAAATCCATCTTAAAGTCCTGGGCTATGGAATCCACCCCATTAGTTATCAGGGGTGTTATTTTAGAGAGAAAATAGTCTGTTTTAACATCAACCTTAAACCTAAAATTTTTATGTTTCATCAGTCTAAATTGAGAAATAAATTAAGATTATCTGAATGCATACAATGAACAAAAACACCATTTAGCAACTTTGTATTCCATAATTTCATTTAGCCTTCAGTTGAAAAATCTCTAAAATGATGCAATTATGTTAAATTTAAGATGAGGAAACTGGGGATCAGAGTGCCCTGGATGATTTATCAGAGATCCCATAAATAGTGGAATTGCAGTGTTGGCATTTAAAAACAATGGTGTGGATTCAATACCATGGTCTTGCCACTCTGTCAACATTCTTCCTTAAATTCAACATCTAAAATCAGGGAAACAAGCAAGAGAAAATAAAAACAAAAATAACCTCTAAAAATAAAGTTCTACTATGTTTCCCCAGGCTTCTTCAGTCTAAAGATTAAAACCCAAGGCCATAAGAGTTACAACAAGCACTCTTTCTCTGACTCTGCCCCTACTTATGTTTTGAATCCCACACCTCCAGAATGTCAGGAACTTGACTTTCTTCATTATTTCTTCTCTCTCTTGCATGCTTTATCTGACTCAACTAGATTTTTTAAACCAAATGTCATATTTTTCAAGTTCCTCACATTAAAATAAGATGAAACAAATGAGAAATGTGTCTTCCCTCCATAGCTTTCATCTTTCTCTAGTTTTCATTTTATTCTTATGTGCAACAGTATTCTTTTGAGCCCATGCTCTTGAAAACATTGTCTTTCTTACAATTATTTCATTCACTCCACAACAAATACTAACATGGTATCTGCCCCCATCACTCCACTAGAGCAGATTTTGGCAAAGTCGCCAATGCCTTATGTATTATTAGTTATCAGGGGTGTTATTTTCAGTCTTGCTCATAAGCACTCGGTCGCTCCCTGTACTATTACTATCCTTGATAAAGCTTCTCTTCTCGGTTTCTGTGAAGATACACCCTTCCCATTATAGTTTTACTTAGTCTCTCATTCCACATGGCTCTTCCACTTTCCAGACATTAACTATAGAAGTTCTTCAAATCTTACTACTACCAAGTACAGTATCTTTTCTCAACTAACTTGAGCCCTAGAAGATCCTAAAGTTATATCATGTCCCAGGGCATTCCTTTAAGCTTCACACCTACATAACCAAATGCCTTTTGGTATCATTTATTGGATAATTTTAGAGATAATGCAAATTCAACATCCCCAAATATGAATTAACATTGTTTATCTCTCTATTCCAAAATCAGCCATCTTCCTGTGTCCTTTACCACACTGTATCCTACTGTATAAGAAAAATGTAAGAAACTATTCTTGCCAGATTCTCCTTTATCCACAATAGCCAACCTTTCGCCACATCTGTCTGACTTGACTTTCTAATCTCTATATATAAAGAGGTAATATGCAAATTAGCTGGGATGCCATAATGGGTTACAACCGGACCATTAGAATATTAGCTCATTATTAGCTCCTATGCCTGTTGCAGGGCGTTGCTCTGGAGACAAGGCGGAAGCGGGGAGGAGCCGGGAGAAGGCAGGATCAGCCTGAGGTGACTCGAGGGTGGGTGGCGCCATGGGAGAAGGCAGAAGGGAGAAGGTGAGAAGGTCAGCACCACAGGAGAAGGGAGAAGGTGAAAGGCACTGTGGGAGCAGGCAGAAGGGAGAAGGTGAGAAGGCTGGTGCAGTGGGAGAAGGCAGAAGGGAAAAGGTGAGAAGGCAGAAGGGAGAAGGTAAGGCAGAAGGGAGAAGGTGAGAAGGCAGAAGGGAGAAGGTAAGGCAGAAGGGAGAAGGTGAGAAGGCAGAAGGGAGAAGATGGCAGTTAGGCAGGGTGATCAGGCCAGGAGGGGAGGGCAGATAGGCAATTAGGGCGATCATGCCGGCAGGGGAGAGCAGTTAAGGCCATCAGGCCAACAGGGAAGTATTTAGGGGCATCAGGCAGGTAGGCAGGTGAGGGGTTAGGAGCCAATGGTTCCGGATTATGAGAAGGATCCCAGATTAGAGAGGGTGCAGGCCGGACTGAGGGACCCTCCCCCGACCCATGTATGAATTTTGTGCACTGGGCCTCTAGTTAACACATAAAAACAACTTCTGTGTTAAAATGTCCACAGATTCCCTGGTTTTTCTCAAAGTTTCTCAGACATTTTTATGTAAAATTATGTTTCAGTTTTGCCTGTTATCTTACTCCATGGGTATGGACAAGTCATTCTGGGTCACTGCCTCTAGTTCTGCCTTCCAAAACTTTAGAAAAAAAAGACTGTCATAAAAATGAACCTAGTGAAGTGTATGATTCAGAAACAGTGCCTGTACTTATGAAATCTTGTGTTTTGGGCTCCAATTAGGGGACTTGAAACAGACTTCCCCAGAGAATCAGCTTAGGGTAGAATATTTGAGGTACTGATCAACAGAAAAAGTACTCTGTACCTGTCTTCCCATTTACTTTTTTTTTCTGGTTCAAATATAGAGAGAGCATTCCTGGGCTATGGAAAATTCTGCGATTGACCTACTTTTTGCAAAAGCACATCAACATTGTCTCAAAACCTGCCCAGGCCAATCCCAAAGCATCTGTGTCTGCTGCCACTCAAGTGGAGGCATGTTTGTTAATACCACGCTACCCACCCATGCCTTGACCCCTCTTTCATCTTGGGCTGGTAGCAGGCAAGAGCCAGGAGCCTTGGTTGTGTCAAAATGCTTTAAAATACCACTGTAGCACTCACACCTGCTTCTCACAAATCAAGGCTCCATCTTTCCCCCATGCCCAGGCCTTTTCAGCTGGAGAGTCAAGCTCTGTACTGAGCATAGGAGCTGGTGGCCTGGAATAGCTCACAGAAGCACCTTATTCCATGTCCTGGGTTGTTTTCTGTTTTGTTTTGTTTCAGTGGCAATGACAACAATGGTGAGGCACAGACTCCTTGTAGTGCTCTACTGGCTCCTCTTCTCTCCCCCTCCCTACCACTCCCCCAAAACAACCACTTCTCACAGGATGTCTTCCAGCCTCACATGGTCTATCTTTTATTCTCTTTACCAAGGCTCTAGAATCCAGTTTGGAAAATTTCTGACATCTCCGTGGTAGATTTTGTTACATAAAGAATAAGGATAAATTGAATCTGAGCATGCAATTTCCTAACTAATGCCTTGGTCAAAAATCTTTCCTGTTCCCCTTCACATACAAGTGAATTCCAAACTCCCAAGTGTAGGGTCTAAAGACTTTCTCCATCTGCTCTCAGCCAAGTGGAAGACTCGAAATTGTCACGTGCTGAAGTGGAGTGAGGGTGACCTATGAATTCAAGGGGAACAGAGGGGAAGGGAGACTTTGTCATTGGAAGGATTGACTGGAAAATTGTGGTAAAGTGACAATTCTTGTCAATGGAGAGGAGTAAAGACCTTTCTCAGCATCCCAAAGGAATTAGGTAAGGCCTCTTAGATGGCATTGCACCCCTCTTTGAGGATAAAAAATTGCAATTTGTCAACTCTTTCATCAAGTTTTCTTATCAAGTGTTTTAATTTTTGAAGGATTCGATACTAATACTAAGCAAGGTTGTGCTCTGCCCCAAGTAAGATCCAGCACAAGTCAATGTGTGTCCTTTCCTATAACATCGGAGCTGCAGTGTTTGGAGTTACTGCAGAGTTGGTAACTTTTCCAGAGACGCTGACCTCGTGCCGAGAACCTGAGCTCCTGGATGTCCTGGCAGCACGGCCTCCCAAGTGGGAAATGCATTTCCTGTGTCTTAGGCAGTGAAACACTTAACTCCCGGTGCAGCCGAGTTAATGCTTTTAAATGGGTGTTTCTGCAGAATCATTGACACGCAGGTCACTGTTTCCCGTGTCTTCTCTCCTCCTGTCCTGATGTAAAGCATTTGTTCAGAGCATTTTTGTTTCTCTGCTTCGGGCTGGAATCTAGCTTGTATCCCAGTTTGAAAGTTCATGCCCATGGTGGTTAATACCCAGATGAGCACTTTCCTCTTGATGGACAGGCCCATTCAGAGTCTTGTGATTGCCTGGGGCCCATGTCCACGAAATACTTACAAATCATGGCTCTCTTCTAATTAGAGATATATTGTGAGACAAAGTACAAGAGAAATTATGTTATGTCTCTAACCTATTCTCTTACTGAACAATTGGAGATAATGCTTATTGATATTTGAACAACTATTTAATCTTTACAACAAAATCCAAACCATTGCCATAGCTAAAATCTGTTTAAGAGAGTTGAGCAATCATCAACAGAGAAGCAAAGGTAGACAGCCGACCAGGATACCATAGGCGTTTCTTACTCTGTAAAAATTAACAGTCTACTGATCAACCCACAATTCCCTTTGACTGCGGAGGTCAGATGCCCCACTCCATTACCTGAGTCCAATGCATAACAGGTGCTTCGTTCTGGTGAGATGACTGCACACAGAGCAGGTTTCAATGCCGAGTTCACAGTCCCCTGCACTAAAGTGCAATACTCCAACTTCACCGTTCAGTATACCTGTCAACTCCCCTCCCATACATCCTGGCAGCAATGCAGACCGTCCGATTAGCAAAGGTCTGACAGCCCACCTGAGCCCACCTTCACGGTAATAGTCACATCTCTCTTTGGCACTCTGTCCCACACTGTTCTCCCCAAATGAACAATAAAACGATTGGGGGACAATGTTTCTTGGCAGCAGTTTGAACTTAAGTGCTGACAACATCTGGCTCAGCAGATGTTCTTTGTATGATATAACACCTGTGTTCTTAAAGATAGACTTTTGACTAAATCCATACATATAGATGCCCTAAAAGCTAGTTGAATAGAATTTTTCCTGGCAAAATAGGAACTATTGAGTGAAACCAAGAACACTGAGGACATTCAAAAATATTGTTACTTTCTATACTTTTAGTAGCCATGCATCTCCAAATGTAATGCCTTCCAGTGTACTAAACAGCAATCGGGCCCAGAAGGACAATTAGCTGGTCTGCTGCTTGCTAATGAGGAAATGGCTGATAGGAAATGAGTGCTGCACAACTGAATGGACACATCACTTTAGACCATGATAATTCAAAGTGTGTGTCTTCTTCAAGTAGCTTTTCAAATGGTAAAGCCTTCCTCTTCTAACACTAGTTTTCACGTTAGAAAATAAAATTGCCCAATGAGTACCAGGATGGCAAGATACACCCAACCTCACCCCAATGAAGTAAAGAAGTAAAACCTGAGAAAAGAGGGGATTAGAGAAAGTGATTCTTTTAACCTGCACAGGAAGTCCTGGGCCAACCCCTGGCTGACTACAAGTGACACCCTTTAGAGCCAGCACACTAAAGGTTTGAGAGCAGCTCCCACATCCTCCGCATAGCACCCCACCACCCTGTCATCACACAAGTGAGGTCACTGGGCTAGCTCTACAAGGGCTCTGGGGACTCACTCCTCAGAACCCCAAAGGAGGCCAGGTCTTGTGTGTAAACCAGAACAATGTGGTTGCCTGCCAAAGAAGAATCTTATATAATAAAAGCCTAATATGCTGAGTGTCTGGTTGTCCCGTAAGCCGTTCAACCAATCAAAGCATAATATGCTAATGATATGCTAAGGCCACTCAACCGCTTGCTATGATGTGTACTGACCACCTGGGGGAAGATGCTCCAAACACTAGGTGAGCTTGCTGCTGGGGTCTGGCTGATCTGGACTAAGCAAGACGGGCCAGACATGCCTTCCTCTCTGAAATCAATAAAAAATATTTTTTAAAAAATGTAGACTATTACCAATAAACCCAAAATAGAATATAACTGAAAATACAACTGAGAATATTCACTGATCTTACTAAAAAAAACAAAAAAACCCCAGAAAAATCAAATTTGAATAATAGAAGATAATCAATAGATACCAATTCTGAAATGATGCAGATGTTGGAATCATCTGATAAAGATTTTGAAAAATAATCACAAAAATGCTTTAGTGGAGCAGATGAAACAGACAGAAACAAATAATACAACGGTAAAATAATCCCTAGTATATCAATAATAATTTTCAATAAAAATAATCTAAATCAATCAATTAAAATGTTTACAGAGTAGATTTTTAAAAATAATCTATTTATATATTATATTTAGGAAGCTCATTTCAAATATAAAGATATAGGTCAGTTAAATGTGTAAAAATGGAAAAGGACATACTGTGCAAACACTAATTTTTCAAAAGTAACAGTGTTACTATCAGATAATTAGACTTCCATGCAAAAGAAATGAGCAGGAACAAAGAGAGAAATTACATGGTAAGATTTCAAGCCTTTGGGAATACCTAGTAATCCTACGAGTGCATAAAAAAATAGATCTTAAATATGTGATGTGAAAATTGATAAAACTGCAAGAAGAAATAGAGAAGTCTACTATTACAGTTGGTAACTCCAGTAAATTTCTCTCTTCAACTGATAGAAGCACTTGACCAAAAATCTCTGGAGATGAAAAGGAACTCACCACCAGCATCCTCATCTGTCTAACAGATGTGCTTCATCCAACTGCAAAAGGAACCTTCTTCTCAAGGTCACATGGAACATTCACAGTGACAGATGACATCCTGGGACATGAAACAACACTTATAAAATTAAAAATAATTAAAATCATATAAATATGTTCTCAAAAAGTGGCTAATGCCTGACTAGATTCAGAAAGAAAAAAACAAAAACAAGAACAGCTGAATGATATCTCTTAAGACTGAAAATCACTAGCCAGACTATTCAGAAAAGAAAAAAAAGGAAGAAAAATCAACAAATTACCAATATAAAGAACAGGAGAGGTGATACGATCACAGATTCTGCACATATTCAAAGGATAATAAAGGAATATTATGGACAATTTTAGATGATGATGAAAAAGCATATAACCTTGAAAGACACAAATTACCCAAATAATAGCTCTATAGCTAGTAAATGAATTAAATTTGCAGTTAAAAAAGTTTTTATACACACACACACAAAAACAAACAAACAAACAAACAAAAAACACCCAGCCCCAAATGTCTTCCCTGGGGAATTCTATCAGACATTTCCAGAAAATTAATGAGGACATACTATTACTGAGCTCATAATATGAGACCAGCATTGCTTTAATATCAAAACCATACAGCCCAATATATGCTTAAATGTAGATGCAAAAATTCTTAGCAAAGGTTCACCAACTCAAATGATAAACAAAAAAGAAAGTACATCATAACAAATTGGAGTTTATGAAAAGATTGGGAAGTTGATTCAATTAAAAAGTCGACAAAACTAATTCACTAAATTAACAAACTACAAAAGAAAAAAAACATATGGTCACCTCAATAGATGCAAAAAATTTGACAAAATTTAACATCCATTCCTTATAAAACAATTGTTGGGATAAGAGAAACTAGGTGATTTCCTCTACCTGACAGAGGGTGTCTATAAGAGAGCCTGCAGTTACCACCATGCCTAGTTGTGAAAGACTGAATGTTTTTCTCCTAAAATCAAGAAACCATCAAAGACATCCATTCTTATTATTTCTATTCAACATTGTACTGGCCACTCTAGACAGTCCAGCTGGGCAAGAATTTGAAAAGGAGAAAGCAAAGTGATCGTATTTGCAGAGTGCATGATCCTCAATAAAGAATACCCAACAAATCTTCAATAAAGCTCTTAGGACTAATAATTAAATTTAGCAAAAGGTACAAGACCAACAAACACAAATCAATTATGTTTTTATATACTAGCAATAGTTCACCAGAAACTGAAATAAAAAAAAAAACAATATCGCTAAAAATGGCATTAAAGCCCTAGCTGGTTTGTCTCAGTGGCTAGAGCATTGGCCTGTGGACTGAAGTGTCCCGAGTTCGATTCCAGTCAAGGTCACATGCCCGGGTTGTGAGTTCGATCCCCAGTAGGGAGAGTGCAAGAGGCAGCCAATCAATGATTCTCTCTCATCCTTGATGTCTCTCTCTCTCTCTCTCTCTCTCTCTCTCTCTCTCTCTCCTTTCCTCTCTGAAATAAATAAAAGTATATTTAAAAAATAATAATGGCATTAAAAATATAAAACTCTGAAGAAAGTAGGACCTGCATTTAAAGTATAATGACAGTAATTGTTTTCATTGCAAGAAATTAGGCAATGTTGTCACCCTGAGTCCTTCCTGAGAAAGCTCCTACAGTCAAACTCCAGCCACTAGGAGATGAGGAGATGATTAGGAAAACCACAGGCAAAGGACCTACTGATTCTACTTCATTGTAAAATAAGACACAAATAAATGTGTACATTAGGGTCACAGAGCACAGGTAAATTTTATTCCAGTGACAATGTAGAAATGATATAAAAACAAAACAGAAGTCATGTACAGCTGACAGATTAAGTAACAGAAGCATAAATATGTTTGCCTTACAAAGGTAAATACTAAGACAGATGGGATGTTGATGAAAATTGGGTGGTAAGGGAGGGAAAAAGGTTATATGTATAAAACAAAGATATATATATGAAGTATGAGGTAATACATCTGACAAAATTGTCCAAGATCTGTTCTCTAAAAATGATAAGACATAGCTAAAATAACAAACAAACAAAACACAAGTGAATACACGGATATATGTGTCCATGGATCAGAAAATTGTGAAGATGTTAATTCTCCCCCACATTTATCTGTAGACCAATGGATTTAATGCATTCCCAATCAAACTTTAATTAGGTGTTTTGATAGCACTTTACAAGGTGATTTACACATTCATATGGAAATAAAAAGAACCTAACTAGACAAAAGAACTTTGAGAAAAAGCAATGTTGATGATTATACACAATCTGACTTCAAAACCTATTACAAAGCTACATCAGTTAGAACACTGTGATTATCATAAACATAAACACAGATCACTAGAACAGAATAGAGTGGTCAAAAATAGACCCACACCAATTTAGATAATTATTGGCAAAAATGTAAAGGCCTGGGATGAAAGACCAGTTTTTCCACAAATGGTGTTCGAACAATAAAATATTCATATGTATACACACAAAAAAGTTGATGTGTGTATTATTTGCATGTGCTCTCTTCACACCACATGCAAATAATAAGTGATTTTAGATCTAAATATAAGTGTTAAAATTATAAAACTTTTAGGAAAAAAAACAAATAAGAAAGCCTTTTTATTAACCAAACTAGAGGCCCAGTGCACGAATTCTTGTACCAGTGGGGTCCTTCGGCCTAGCCTGTGGAATTGGGCCAAAACCAGATTGTGAAAAGGTGCAGGCCAGGTCGAGGGACCCCACTGGTGCACAGTCAGGGTGGGGAAGGACCCAGAAAGTTGGCCAGCCAGGGAAGGACCACAGGAGGGCTCCAGGGCATGTCCGGCCCGTCTCACTTAGTCCGGATCAGTCAGACCCCAGCAGCAAGCTCACCTAGTGTTTGGGGCATCTTCCCCCTGGTGGTCAGTGCACGTCATAGCGACTGGTCGACTGGTCAATTGTCTGCCCCCTGGTGGTCAGTACACATCATAGCAAGTGGTTGAGTGGCCTTAGCATATCATTAGCATATTATGCTTTGATTGGTTGAACAGCCAACCAGACAACCGGACACTTAGCACATTAGGCTTTTATTATATAGAATATTTCTTAGATATAATACCAAATGCATGATCCATAAGAGAATCCATACTTGAAACACTGGAGTTTAACAAAATTAAGAACTATTGCTTTTATGAACACCTCTATTAAGAGAATGAAAAGATAAGCCACCAACTTGAAAGAGATATTTGCAAATTACAAATCTGATAAAGTTTCTATATCCTGAATATAGAAAGAGTTCTTAGAGCAAATGAGACTCTGATATGCAACTGATGAGAATGTGGAATGGTGCCACCCCTTTGGAAAACAGTCTGATCTGGTAATTTCTTAAAACGTTAAGCATGTACTTGCCATATAATCCAAAAATTCTACTCATAGATATTTACTTAAGAAAAACAGAAGTATATGTCCTTACAAAGAATTAAACATGAATGTTCACAACAGCTTTATATGTAACAACAAAAACACTGGGAGCAGTTCAAATGTTCAAGAGATTAATAGATAAACAAAATGTGATCTCTTCATATGATGGAATACCACTCAGAAATATCAATGAATGTAGTATTGATATTCTTACTCATACAAAAAAAAATCTCAAAAATGTTCTGAGTGAAATATTCTACACAAGAAAGAGTGAAGATTGTATGACAATGTAAAAGTCTAAACAATGACAGAAAGCAGATGAGTGGTTGCTAAGGCAACAGGAAGGGAGGGGCTGGGAGATATGGTCTTCAAAGGGCATAAGGGGTCATTTGGAGGGGATAGCTCTGCCTATTATCTTGATTGTGGTGTTGGTTTAATGGGTGTGCATATATGAAAACTTACCAAATCTTGCATTTTAAATATGTGTAGCTTATTATATGTCAAATGTACCCCAAAAAAGGGTTAAGAAAAAATAAGTGATAAAGTGAAACTTCAAGTATGTATAGATTAAAAACAGGTTGGAGGGAACAGAGTCTGGGCTCTTTCAAGCAGGTCTATTTGATGAGTAACAGTGCAAGTTGTTCGACATGGAGCTAAAAGCCCCTGTCAGTGGGTCGACATGACTACGTGAAAATAGCAGTGTCATGGAACACCAGTGACCACCAGGTATGGCAGGTGACAACAGAGTCTCAGCAAGAACATCAGAGGCCGTGAGGCTCTAAGTGCTAAGGTGTCACACGCTGGTGAAAAGCTTGAGTTGGTTTCACATCTATGTTGTCATTATCCAGCTTGAAAGAGCCCAGACTTTGTTCCCACCAACCTATTTTCCACAGCTATCCAATTACTCAGTCTCTTACAGGAAAAATTTATTTTTATTACTCCTGAGTGTAAGGGTTTTATGCTCTTAATGTGCTTATTGTTTTTGAAATCTAATATTTTATTTTAATTGATAATGAATTACAAATTCAACAAAATTTGAACTTTTATATAACAAATCATTTTATAGAAAAAATAGTTTTGTTTTTTAGTTTTTTGAGACATTGCTCTAGGCTCTTATGCTGAGATGGAACTTCACAAATGAGAAACAACATAACAGTCTTGGGAAAAGTTATAGACTGGACAAACTCTTTTAAAGTGATGAAGCCTTAACACCATAAACATTGATTCCTTTAAAGACCGGTGCTTTGAAAATATGTAAGCACCTTGGGATTACAGAACTGCTGTCTTAAACATGTCCCTTCCACCTTAGTGTAATACAGATGTATTGATTGCTCCTCCTCATCTATATTTTTGATGACTTTTTTGCAACCAATAGGATGGCACAGTGTCCCTTTCAACACTATTCATATCAACATTAAGTCAGCTCACAACGGGTGTGGTTCCAAGGAGAGTTGATAACTTCATTGGAAAAGACAAAGATGACTCAGAGACAGAAATTTAATATACAGAATTATGTATCACAAAGACAGAGCAGCAAATATCCTAAAAATATAATCTTCAATATCATTTATACATAAACCAACTTGCTTGGAAATCACAATTACCAGTATATGTTTCAATTTCTCTTTGTCATCCTGGATTCTGTGAAGTTTCTCTTAAAATTAAAATGCAGACTAGGTCAAAAGTTTGATGGAGAAAAAATATATAATAAACATCAAAACAAGAAAAGAGGAAGAGCCAACCTAGGTGGCAATAAGTGGAACTGCAAATTGGAGAACAAAAATGGCCCTTCGAGTGCAGCGTGTTGATGGCACTGGGCAGGTGGAGGGTTTCGACTCTGGCCTCCATCTAGCAGTTTTCTTTAACCAGTCTGGCTCTTCAGCTTCCCACTTATGAAATAGAAAGTGTGTGTATATAATGCATTATGCTTTTATGCATATCAAAATAAGACAAATGCGAAATACTTAAGTACTGTTGAGTTTTATAAATATTAATTTTATTTTGACTTCAGCAAGGTAGTTCTGTGTGACAAATATCGAACATTTATAATCTTGCATATCAATAATCTTGATCTAGTACAAGCTGTCTCTATAAATCTCTAGTTATTAGTAATGAAAAGTTCAATTATTATCTTTCCACTCAAAGAATAGAACATGAAAAACTCCCCTTTTCCTGGAAACAAGTGAAGAGCAGTAGTTGCTTAGAATTTCCATGTAGTAGGTGCTTAATGAAGGGACTGTCGTGGGAAGGCAGGAGCTAGATGACCTGGCTTGTTCCAGATCTGCATAGCATGAGTACACAAATCTTCATTGACCTGTGTGTTTGCTTTGAGTAGATAATCTCAGAGGTGGCTTTAGATGTTTGGGGAAGCAGACACACCCTGCCCCCAACGTTCTCCTTGGTGAGACTATTGATGAAGAGCCCAGTCACACCACCAGACACAGACACTGAGACCACAGTGTCCAAGGCTTCAGGGCAGTGGTTTTTATTCTTTAAAAAAGCAGTATTCCTTTAAAAAATCCAAGATTTTATTTTTCTACTCTCATTTTTTCCCGCAATATAATTTTATTTTGACTTCAGCAAGGATGGAAAAATCAGATTACTGGTAAGCATTGCTTTAGATCCTGCACCCATTCATCACAGGGCGGTCCCTCTGTCAGTCAAATACAATTAGAATTATTACTCACAGTCAGTTCTTCTAAAGACTTCAATTACTCCATAGATTATCCCCTTAAACATGCTCATCGCTTTCCTGGCAGAGAGCCTTAAGTGATTCAATCAATGGAACAAATCATTAGTGGTGATTATGATAACCCACAATTTAGAACACAAAGTGGAGGAACAACTTTCTAAAAGTTCTCAGGAAATAGGATGTGATACAATACAACTGTGAGACATTTAAGTGTGTCGCCACATTTGTCAGCTAGCTGTACAGAATCAGAATGGTGGGGAGACATGGTGCACACCATTGAGAATGCGGGTTTAGTTATGTGTGGCTGCGACTATCTATGATGGCAGCAAGTCTATCTGTCGCTGGGTTTTGTTATGATGAGAAATGGGTTTCTATTCTGCACTCTATGCTCTTCAGTGCTTAGGGACAATCATGTGAAGTGCATTCCTATTGGGACCAAGTGGGCAGATTAACCCAATCAGTGGCATCCCTTCCCTACCTGGGCATGAGGTCAGGCAGGAGGTGACCTCCAGGGACTGCTGAGACTTGGGAACGTGTAACACACCAACTGCTCCCTCAGGAATTCAAACCAGCACTTAAAACCAATATGTTCTTTAGCAAACATCAAACTTCAACTTTGGAAAAAGTAGGATCTTAATTTGCTAAGTGGCTGACTAAACATAACTATGAGCAGACATACAATCACGGGTCAGCTTTGACTTTCATTCTCTTCTTGTCTGGGGTTTAAGTCAGAGGCAAGATTCCTGTGAGTTTAAGCTTCAGGAACCTTTACTTCATGAGCCCCTTCCCAGGATGGAGGGTTGTCTTCCAAGAACGTGGGGAGGTGGGAGGGAGCTGCTGCGCCAGCCTGGTGCCCACCCAGCCCTGCATGTGGGTCTCAGGATGCAAGCGGTGCCCACCCACTGCCAGCAACAACCTGCCCCTTCGGACCTTAGGGTGCTCGGACCCCAGGCAAAGCTGGCTGAAGACTTCACACTGATCCTGGTTTCCTACCATCTCCCCACACCCCGTTTCTCCAGGGCCTGAGCTAAGAGCCCAGTGGGCTCTCAGAGAGGCTGCTGTGGAGGCAACAGGTGTCAGCACCGGGTGGCTTAAAGGCCTGGAATGGTTCTGGTGTGAAAATCGCAGAGTTACAGATTTCTTTTCCATTTCTCACATGCTATTCGTCACAGTACAGGAGCTTGGCCCCTAGTCTCCTGAATGCCATCTTTCCTAAACACCGCCGGCCTGCTCCTTGAGGCACTCTCCCTGGCTTTCTTTCTCCTGTGATGCTCATGGGCATTCTGACTCCCTCCTAAGACCACACATCTTTTCTTCCCTGCTTCCCTTAAACACCATCCTCTGACCTGCCTCTGCCTTCCCAAGCTCTATGGTGCTTTTGTTTGTGTTCAGCCCCTCCCCAAACTTTTAGCCTAAGTTGGACATGTTTCAGGTTCTTTGTCCCCTAAAATGAGAATGAGACACTGAAATCCTGGAATATGTTTATCAAAATCACTGAGGTTGTTTGAGGGACATAATAAACTAAGGTCTGGAGGAGAAGAAAGCAGCCCAGAGGTGTCTGTTCCCACTAATAGGCATTACACCATCTTTCCAATTCTGAACTTCAGACATAAAGAAACTAAAACTGATTTGGGTTTCAAATTCCTGAAGTTGTTTGCCATACCTACATGTCTAAAAAGTAGCCTCAATCACTGCCCAAAAGGCAAGTAAGGGTAACTTTACATAGTATGTTCCTTTTTTCCCCCCTTAATCTGGGCATATTGAAAAGAAATTGAGTCCACATGCTCCCACACTACGTTTTTATCTGTTTCCTCATAATCAATTTCTCCCCTATGTACCCAGCACCTCATTTGCATATTATTTTGCCATTTTCCAGAACCATCCTGTGGTCTTCAGCTTTGCCCAAAGCTACTTTTCAGTCTCTTTTGTGTGACAGCTGCTGCTGTTGACATCATACACTCGGATAGCACTGTTCAGATTTCTAAGGTCTTCCCATTTATTTCACTTTACAGCCATGCCACTGAGCTAGGAGGAAATTAGGGATCAGAGATGTTACATACACTTCTCAGAATTCCAGTGTTGGCAACAATCAGAGTCATGTTCCAACGCAAGGTCTTTGTCCGGGTGTTTAAGTCCAATCCAATACCTCAGAAGTCAGCACATCGGCTTCCAAGAACCATTCCCACAGGCTTCCAGGGAATGGGTCTCTCTTGACTTACTCAAGGGATAAGGGTGTGGCTGTTTACTCTGAGGGCTATTGAGAGAGAATTAAAATATAAAATGCAAAACCAGACAAAACCAAATTATGGCTGGAAATCAAGACAAGGGGCAGCCCTGAGGGGAGTAGGGGAGTCACAGGAAGGTGTCACATTAGAGCTTCTGGGTCTTAGGTTAATAACCAATTTCTTGATCTGGGTGCCATTTCTACTGATTTTTTCAATTTGTAAAATGTCATAAAATTGCATGGTTAGAGTTTGCACTTTTGAAATGTATGCTCTACTTCACTTAAAAAGACGGAGTGCAGGATAAGCTCTCCACGGAGATTTTGGCAACAATAACACTCCATTCATGTCAGCTGGTAATGATGTTAATATTGTAATTATCACTGTTAAAGCCCTTGTCATAAGGAATGGGTATTTTATTTCAAATATTAGGACATTTGAATGGGTAAATCAATGTCATCTAGCTGGTGAACTCAACAGCGAAGGTTCAAGCCAGGTGGAACCCTTTGCCACGGTTACGCTGCTTTAACGTAAACCTGCCATGTCGGGGACTGCTGGCCCTGGACCATCTTAGACGAGAGTTCCCTATGTGTGTTTAGTGCCTTCGCTAACACCTGAGCTCCTGAAGCAGGCTGTTCCAGTCACTTTACACTTTCCCATGAGCTTACAAGTTTTGTGTATTGTGCTGTCTTCAGAAAACACGTGTGAGCACACACACACGCATACAAACTTATTTTTTAATCTTTATGGTTGAGAGTATTACAGATGTCCCCTTTTTCTCCCCATTGCTCCCTCTCCACCCAGTTCCTACCCCACCCCAAACCTTCACCACCCTATTGTCTGTCCATAGGTAATACATATATGCATATAAGACCTTTGGTTAATCTCTTCCCAACACCCACTCCCCCATCCTTCTGAGATTCTCCAGTGTGTTCCATGTTTCCATGCCTCTGGTTCTATTTTATTTATCAGTTTATTTTGTTCATTAGATTCCTTATTCATTTATTTTGATTTTTAGATTTAATTATTGATAGCTAGATATGCATTTATTGTCATTTTATTGTTCATATTTCTTCTTCTTCTTCTTCTCCTTCTTCCTCTTCCTCTTCCTCTTCTGCTTCTGCTTCCTCTTCTCCTTCTTCCTCTTCTTAAAAAATACCCTTGAACAGTTCATGTAATACTAGTTTGGTGGTAATAAACTCCTTTAGCTTTTTCTTTTCTGTGAAGCTCTTTATCTGACCTCCTATTCTACATGATAGTTTTGCTGGGTAGGGTAGAATAATCTTGGTTGTAGGTCCTGCTATTCATCACTTTGAATATTTCCTACCACTCTCTTCTGGCCTGCAAAGTTTCTGTTAAGAAATCAGCTGAAAGTCTTATGGGTGTCCCTTGTAAGTAACTAACTGCTTTTCTCTTGCTACTTTTAAGATTCTTTCTTTGTCTTTAACCCTTGACATTTTTATTATGATGTGTCTTGGTGTGAATGTTTTTCGATTCCGCTTGTTTGGGATTCTCTGGGCTTCTTGTACTTGTAAGTCTATTTCTTTCATCAGGTAAGGGAAGTTTTCTGTCATTATTTTGTCAAATAGATTTTCAATATCTTGCTCCCTCTCTTCTCCTTCAGGCACTCCCAAATGTGAATGTTGGTACGTTAGAAGTTGTCCTAGAGGCTCCTTATATTATATTCACATTTTTGTATTCTTTTTGCTCTTCTGATTGGGTATTTTTTGCTTCCTCATATTCCAAATCATTTATTTGATTCTCATAATCTTCTACTGTTGAATTCCTGTAAATTATTCTTTATTTCGGTTAGTGTATGCTTAACTTCTAACTGGTCCTTTTTTGTATCTTTGAAATTCTCACTAAAATATTGAAAGTGTCACTAAGTCCCTTGAAGCTTTTATTGACTCCCTTGAAGCTAACATTAGGATCCTTGAGCAACCTTATAACCCTTGTTTTGAACTCTGTATCTAGTAGTTTTCTTGCCTCCATTTAATTTATTTCTTTTTCTGGATATTTCTTCTGTTCTTTCATTTTTGATGGGATTCTTTGTCTCTGCATTTTGGCTGGGCTTCCCTGTGTTCATTTCTATGTGTTAGGTAGAGCTGCTATGTTGCCTGGAATTGATAGAGTGGCCTTGTGTAGTAGGTGTCCTGTAGGGCCCAGTGGTTCAATCTCCCCAGTCACCTGAGCTGGACACTGTAGGTGGGCCCCTGTGTGGACTATATGCCAGGTCTTGTTATACTTGAGCTGTGATTGCTATTGCCATCACTGGGAGGAATAGACCTCCAGGCCAATTGGCTGTGAGAACCAGCTGTGACTACAGTGGAAGAATTGCTGGGTAGAAGACACCTCTATGGGTCAGGACTTGCTTCAGTGGGCCTTTGGTGCTCACTGAATCTGCCCTTTGAGACTGTCACTTGTGGATGCATAGAGTTGTAATCTGGTATGGTCTGAAACTACCATGTGCACTGGCTCTTGGGCCTTCTACGAGGTGCAAAGTAAGCCACTACAAGGGGCCACTCAGCAGGATTTACAGAGCGATCTGCAGATGGCTGCTACTTGTGTTGGGCTTGGAAGTGCCCAGGTGAGGCCAAGTCATGAAGCAAAGCAGGCTGATGCTAATGCCGGGATTTGGGCCTCTTACTGATAGGTATTGGGTATGCTGATGCCAACTGCTGTTTGTTTGAAAGATTTTAGGAAAGTCTGAAGCCTGAACCAGGGCAGGCCATTCATATAGAAAAGCCAATGCAAACAGCTTGGATGGGGCGGGTTTGCAGGGAATCACCAGGGTGGCGCAAACAGTGTGAGCCAAGCTGTCCCCGGTTCCCCCAATACCACTGGCCAGTGCTGGAGATCAGAGGGAGTGGACCAAGTAAATTTGTGTGCCAGCCCTTAAGAGGAACTGCCTGGGACTCAAGCATCCATTGTGTCACTCAGCCATAATCCCCATTAGTATTTACAGCCCAAAGTTGGGGGACTTCTCTTCCCAGCTCTGGAATCCTGGGCTGGGGGTCTGGTGTGAGGCTGGGACCTCTTGCTTTTCATGGGAGGCCTCCGCAACCAAGATATCCTTCCTGATTACAAAAACCCCACAGATGGGTGTTGGACCAGCCCATCCCGCACCTCCGCCCCTCCTGCCAGTTTCTGTGTGCTTTCTTCTTTAATTCTCTAGTTGTAGGACATCCATTCAGCCATATTTCAGGCAGTTCTGAAAAATAGTTGTTCTGTATTTTAGTTGTAATTTTGATGTGGTTGTGGGAGACAGAAAGTACCGGCATTTACCTGCACTGCCATCTTGGTTCTCCAGATTCCAAGTCCACACACTTAAAACAATATAGATATCCTGATGGAGGCCACCCATGTCACCACATCATCTCTGCATTTTTGTATTATCAAGCAAATAGTTAGTCTTTTAAATTAAAGTTTGAATAAAAACTCTTTAGCAGCTGACTGAATATCCCAGCAAAGGATAGAACTCTGTTATCCATTTTCCTGAATTCAAATGTCTATCTGATATTTTCAGAAAAATGCCCTTTTCAAGAAGGAGTTGGGAAGAAGTACAGCATTATTCCTCCAACTTCCAGCTTTTTAAAGTTGAGGCAAAAAACACAGCCATGAATACATAATTCTCCCATGTATTAGATTTCTTTAAGATACAGAGACATTGACAAGAAGCAAAAAGCTCACTTTTTAAAATTTTATAAATAGGCTAAATATTCTACTTTTATTTCTTAGAAAAATAGAATGTCCATATGAGTTTCTTACTGATGTAACCAAGTTTAGTTGTTGAGAAACGGTCTTCTCTTTAAGTCTGAAATATCTTCTGGGGAATGAGAGTCCCAGGTAGTAAGAATCCGCCTCATTTATTACTGCAAGCACAATGAAGCTGTATCATTCCATTAAGTAGAGACAGTAAGCTGATCTATAAAGAATTCGTTATCAAGTGCTGTGAAGTCTTAGTATTATTATAATATCCAGAATGCTTAATGTTCCTGGGAGGCCTTGGAGTTTTAAAGAGCAAACTGGTACATTATACAGCTGTTACAGCAAAGAAGCTTCCTGTTCTCCAAAATGCTACCTTTGTCAGACATAAAAAGCAAGATTCAGATGATCACACACACACACACACACACACACACACACAGAGAAGCCTGATCCAATGTGCTTCTGGTTTGTATTTCTGACCTCATATAAAATATATTTTTGAAATGTATTCTTGGTTTCTTTAAGAATGCTTCTGTATGACTATTAGAATGAGTATGACATTCTGTTATAGAAAAGATAGGAGAGATAGGAAAGAGAGTTTAGGGATGTAGACAATTTTTAAAATGGCAGGTTCTATCACATTGGTTCATTAAAAAATGTTGAAGAAACCTAAAGAATAGTTATTTTTCATATTTATTTTTAAGTCATTTTTTATTATTTTCTTTACTGTGTTCATCCCACATCCCAAGACCAACCTTTAGATTTTTTATAAAAACCATAGAAATTGCTGTTTTAAAAGAAAGAAAATATGTGAATAACAAAATGGTAAAAGAGTATCCAATAGGCTGTGAGATGATGACTGGAAATTGACAATGAAAAAAAAATATATAAGCAAATTCCAGTAGGAATTTGGAGTTGCCAAAGGAACATAAGACTCCACACCCTTTCCTTGGTACTCTCACTTGTATTCTCACTTTGAATTTCTCAAAGACCTGGAATAAAATTTGAGTAGTTCCCTTAAAACAGAGAAAAGTGACCCCCATTGGTAGAGAACTTGATCTGATGTTACAGGAATGAAGCACATTGATCAGCATTTAATTCACAGTTCTAATAGCCACTAGTTGTGTGATTTAAGACAAGTTGCCTGAACTCCATAACTTAAAGTGATTTCACAGCAATAATTATTCCTACCATTCAGGATTCAGGAATAATTATTCCTACCATTCAGTAAGAATAATAATATATACACTAAATGAAATCCTTAAAATTTTCCAGATACTATTTTAAATATATTACATGCAACACTCATTTATTCTTCCCAACAAGCAGAGGACATAGGGAACATTTTTTATCTCTGTTATGTATATCAGAAAAGTAAGTCCCAGAGAGTTCAGAAACAAAGTCACAGCTCAAAAGGGAAAACCTGTATTAAAACTCAATTTTCTGGTTTAAGATTACATATGCTTGGCTCTACCAGCACTAATGGGTTAACAGTGGTTGAACAATTTAAAGGTAGTAGATGCTAAAGAAATAATGTGTTCTAGTGTATGCTACACACTACTTTAATTTTTAACCCTTAGAAAACCTTGGCTCATCATAGAGCTCTACATATTTAATGTGCAGATGAATGAATGAGATAAGAATTAATGTATTTCAATTAAATGTTGAACAAACTAATATCTTAATATTGATAAAGTATCTTAGAAGAATTTTTGGTGAAAAATACTAGTTGCTTATAATTAAAATATGAATTCTTTGTCAAAACAAGAATTTTATAATATGTTAGGGCTACAGGATATTTTTCACTTAAAAGAAAATTTGAACTTTTGTGTTGCAATCTATAATAATAAAAGTGTAATCTGCTAATTAGACTGGACAGCCAAACAACCTTCCAGACGTCATTCTGGACTTCCTTCTGGACCAAGCTGCAGGGGCCGAGGCAGAGGTGATTAGGGGCAATGAGGCAGGGAAGCAGAGTGGTTAGGGGCAATGAGGCAGGCAGGCAGAGTGGTTAAGGGTCATCAGACAAGCAGGCAGGCGAGAGGTTAGAAGCCAGCGGTCCCGGATTGCAAGAGGGATATCTGACTGCCGGTTTAGGGATCTGGCCTAAACCAGCAGTCGGACATTCCTCAAGGGGTCCTGGATTGCGAGAAGGTGCATGCCCCCTGCAGGAATTTAGTGCATCAGGCCTCTAGTCTATATATATAAAAGCCTAAACAACTGTTACGACCCATTGACAGAATGACCAGTTGACCGGTCACTATGACACCCACTGACCACCAGGGGGCAGACGCTCAATGCAGGAGCTGCCTCCTGGTGGTCAGTGAGCTCCCACAGGCAACCTCCCATGTTCCCTCCCCTGGCTCTGATCGACCCCGATCGCCGGGCAAGCTGAGGAACCCCACCTGTGCATGAATTCGTGCACCGGGCCTCTACTATCATTATAAATATCAAGCACTTGGGCAATACCCATTTCCATAATTGTACAGTTAGCATTAGCCAACTTGCATGGAAATGATCTTAAATTAGAACTTATTGACTCAAAAGGAAAGAATTCCACTTATAACTGCAAGCTATGTCGTTAAGGTTTATATGTATAAAATACATGCATATTTACCAAAACCGTTGCCATGCTCTCTATAGCAAAACATCAGCAGATCATGTAAATTTCAGTTCTTTCCCCAGTGCCTCCAGGGGCTGCCTGGTTGTGGGTGCAGTTAGTTTGAAGAAGGCATTGAGCCTTGTTAGCTTCCTTTTGCCGTTGGAGCCAGCAGTGTCACGCTGGCTCTGGAGATAAACACTAGCTTTATCACACACAAGCCGTAGGGGAAAGGAACGAGGGTTATTTCCTGCATCTTCCACCATCTGAGCTATAACTTGTTTGTTATGCTATTTTAATTAACTGAAATCCAGTGGCCTTTTAAAGTAACAGTAACCTAAGCTAAAAACTTCATGATTTCTTTTTAGAAGAAATCTTGTTTTAAAAATATTTGTATATGCCCAATTGTACTGGAACAAAAATTAAAATATTTTTCTTAAATAAACTTCTATTTTAGTTGCATGCATTTTTATAAAGTGGCTGCAGCAGTAAAAGCTAAGTGTACAAACTCATCAATTGTGAATTTTTTAATAAAAACGTGTAAAACATTCATCACGCTTCCCCCTGATTTGAAAGAGAATTTAGTAAAATAAGGAAACTCCATGGTGACAGTGAGTGAGGGGCCATCTCGTTATGCTGAGCGCTGGCCTGGTCTGCTCTATGGCACATGAGGGTGATGCACATTTCTGAACCACGCTGGTCTGAACCTCTCCAGCGGCCTCATTACCCTCTGGGGAGCCCCCACGGCGCCCCTGGAAGACGATTAGCCATTGCCCATTGACACAGCATAATCAACTGCCCATCTGTGAGCACCACCCAGAAAAGCAGAAAGGCACTGCCTCAGATTTATCCTCAGTTCATGAAAATCCCGGGAGTGTTTATGAACAATCATCTATTACCCTCCTCGGGCCCATATGATTAACATTGTCTGTCTCACTGATTTGCTGTTGAGTGAGATTTAGAAGAAGAGTGATATCGTCACAGATTTCATTACTGTCTCACCGGGGGCCATTTGTCTTCCTCTGCTGTCCTCTTATGGTCTCTCATCTGTAACTGATCTGAAGTTCAGTGGCAGAAAGTAGACTTAATCCCTGTGGTTCTGACTCACACTAAACCTAATTCTCACCACTTGTTGCTGGTCTTTTATGCGTCAGCCAGTGTGACGAAGGAATCGCAATGTTCTTTACAGTGCTACCTGCATGTGAGATTTTACAGTGGATGGAGCTGACTTTAAAGGCATTAAACAAATACCTCACAGACACCAGGTGGTAAGTGACTCTGCAGAGACTGGAACTCAGGAATCACTGTAGAACACTTTTTTTTCCCCCCGCTTACTTTTCAGTTCTAAGAGTCTAACCTTCCTGGAAAGAATTATACAGTTCACTCCCCTTCCCAACTTAAAGGATTAATGATACGCTCTGTTCATGACATGACCATACAACAAAGTACCGCAGAAATAACATTGGCTGAAACAATACTGCATGAACATGTATGTATAACATGATAAGATGATCAAAGATGGATGAATGGTGAGTTTTTTCTCTGTGCAGCTGACAGGAAACACTCATACTCAGAAACAGAGCCAGTATTAGATCATGTAGGTAGTGACTGCACAGGTGAGACTAGGAGCATATGCATAACCACCTTTTAGCCATCAGCTACAAATACACACACAAAAAGTAACACAGCATATGGTGTCACCTTTTTTTTTTAATATATTTTATTGATTTTTTACAGAGAGGAAGGGAGAGGGATAGAGAGTTAGAAACATCGATGAAAGAGGAACATCGATCAGCCGCCTCCTGCACATTAGATCATGTAGGTAGTGACTGCACAGGTGAGACTAGGAGCATATGCATAACCACCTTTTAGCCATCAGCTACTCTATCCACTGAGCCAAACCGGTTTCGGCTGGTGTCACCTTTGAATCCAAGATTGAGAACAAATTTACCATAACATTGTGAATATTCCTGCAGTGACCACAGTAGATAGATCCCTTGGAATAGTTAATGCATGATTCAGGTATAAAATGGAATACTTAGGCAGTTATTTCAAATATTTTTTTAAAAAACCTTAATTATTTTAAAGGAAATTAACAGTATATAATCTTAAATTGAAAATGTCAGGATGTAAAACTAAATATAGGTTTATACCTACATAAAACATGCATAAATATACTCACATATACATTTACTAAAAAATTCTCTCAAAGAAAACAGAAAAATGCATTTAATTACTATCATAGGTTTAAGAAATTATGGATAATCTTTGTTAGCTTTTTATGCTGTTCTCTATTTTTTGTTTTATATATTTACTATTATAAAATGCAGTATTAAAAAATGCTATACATAACATTCTCAAGATCCTAAAATCCACATGGTATATATATTTTAGCTACAACTATATTTGTTCTTTAAATCTATAATCCTTTTCCTCAAATCATCAGAGTCTAATAACTTCATACTTATTTTATATTTTGTCATGAGTATTTCAAATGC
This sequence comes from Myotis lucifugus, assembly GCF_000147115.1. Taxonomy (NCBI): domain Eukaryota; kingdom Metazoa; phylum Chordata; class Mammalia; order Chiroptera; family Vespertilionidae; genus Myotis; species Myotis lucifugus. The sequence continues at coordinate 572,723 of NW_005871337.1, read as the reverse complement.
AAATATAACTTGCTTTCCCTTCTACTTTATGAACATGGCAATGGTTTGCATAATTAATATTGTGATTAATTTTGTTTTCTTCTTGGTTAGAGCTTCCATGGTGATTAGGAATTAATAAACAGCTAGCTCTAAGGCAAAATACTGTTGTTTAAATTAAGAAAAAAAGGTCAAATTTTAACCATTAGCAGACACTAAAGTTTGAATCGAATTTTAGCTTAATCAAAAACCAAGTAAAATAAGATAAAATGAGACATAAATTACAGTAATTGGGTCTTCAAAATCAGCACATATCTTCCTCATTTTTTAAAACCACAATCAATACATATGTCAGTTTCATATGTAAGTTTCTTGAGGACAAAAGTTGGCTCTACCTTTTCATTTATTCCCACTGTTTAACATAGTACATGTTCAATAAACATGTCTTTAATGAATCAATAATTGAGTGAATGGGCAGCAAAATTACTGGAAAATATTCAAAATTCTTGAACTTAAGGAGCTCTAAAAGAACATATATTCCTACTTTTAAATAAAATATTCTGTTTTGGTACTCATATTTGATAATTTAAGAACAAAATATCATAAGCCCAAATAACTATTAAATGAACATACTATTATTGTTGAATACTTTTTCAAAAAAAACCAAAGATCTTTTAAATAAAAAACTTTGTGCTTTGTTACATAACTAGATAATATTGTAGAATATTCTAGTTAGCATTTATGGCTGTCAGAATTCAAGCTCTGGTTCCAAACAATTCTATTTTTTATCTTGTCCCCTTCATTGGCTATATTCCCCAAAACTACAAATATGATCATTGTTCCTGGGACTCATCTTTGCTTATTTGCTGAGACATTTTACCACTTTTCCCTGCATTTGCATCTTCCAAGTAAGTATTCCCACTTCACCTACCATGTATTTAGATGTTCTTTAGGATTATGGCAGTCCCTACTTAAAAATTCAGATAAAACACTACAAAATCCTACCTAATTTTGTAGTTCTACGTAAAATTTTGAAATCTTGACCAATACTATCTCCATATATGAGTCATCTCTTTAAAAGTAATTTCCTAAGTTCTTATCCCTGGAATGGCATGGTACTGAGATCTTTGGAGTATAGTAAGGAAATACACAGCCAGAATTAATATTTCCAATACAAACAGTATTTCTAACAAGGGAAAAGTAGGCTGTAGTGGAAAAGAAAGTGAGAAAAGGCAGAATTATTAGACCTCTGGTTCCCTAAATATGGTCATAACTAGACATGAAGCATATCTGCCCAATCAGTACCATAGAATCAGGCAAACATTTCTGTGATGATGTTCGTCATAAATTACTGAGGAATCTTCATGTAACCACAATAAGTGCTTGCTCACCTATCTCTAAAAACTATCAAGATTATAGCTCAGAGGTTAGCTTAACTCAGTCACTACTAGAAGCTCCAGGCTCACCCAATCATCCATCATCACTTTCACATTCATCTCTGTAATGTCTGGGGCATACCCTGACCTCACCCAATCTTCTACCCCTTTTTCTTCCACTCAAGTCTTTTTTTAAAGTGTATTTTTTATTGATTTCAGAGAGGAAGGGAGAGGGAGAGAGAGATAAAAATATCAATGATGAGAGAGAATCATTGATCAGCTGCCTCTCCTACTGGGGATCAAGCCAGCAACCCGGCATGTGCCCTTCCACTGGGAATTGAACCGTGAACCGTGACCTCCTGGTTCATAGGTCCATACTCAACCACTGAGCCATGGTGGCTGGGACACTCAAGTCCTTTCAAGGTGCTCCCAAGGGTTCCCTTTACCTCCATGTCTTAAATAAAAATGTGTGCCTTGATGATACTGCCTCCTGTAATTTTCTCAGACAGAAGATCTTTTTGGTTTTGTTTTACTTTTTAAAAAAATTCCCCCTTATCTTCAAGCCAGAGGGTCAGCTCTGCCAACAAGTTGATCTCATTTCCAGGGCTTCTTCAAGACCATTGTTTTCCTGCTCACCCCTTCCCCACTTCCTGTCATGCAAGAAACACCTGGCATCCTCTGGGCACTGAACCCACTGCCCATGCCCATCACCTACTTGACATAGGAGTTATAAGCATCAGTCTTCCTATCTTTAACGCCTGCTTTTCATCTCATTTACTTAAGGAACTCCATGTCTACAAGAATTTATCCTCACTGGCCATGAGTCCCGAATCCTCTCTAAACATCTTAAATTTGCTATCTTGTCATTTTGGATTTTTTTTTCTTTTAATTCCTGGAAGACTTATAGAAGATTTACTCTACTTGGGTTAAATACTACTCATGAATGTTTCATTTCTACTCTCCTATTTTTTTAATTTCCAAGAGCTATTTTTAATTGAATTCCTGTATGAGTTATGTGGATGCAACACATTTTCTTATTTCCCCAAAGATACTAGTGAGAGTTTTGTTTTGTTTTTTAACCTTGCATGACCTTCGTCTTGTTCAGTTTGCTTTTTTTCTCTGCACATTCTTTAGTGCTTTTCTGAGTGATTTGGGAACCCCAGCTGTCTACTCACATTTAAGAGTATGTTAATAAAAATCTCACAGGAAGTTTTGAATGCACGGGGTGAATGGAACACCCTCACTTTCATCTTCACTTTAGGACAATCTGGTTGATTGGTGTCTGGGGAACCCTGGCATTCCTGCCTGTCAGTGTTTCCTCTGGGGCTGATCTATCACCCAGGGAGGATCCTGGAAGGTCACCCACTTAAATTCAATATTTTTACCAAGTTCCCAGAATTGTTCACTCATCATCATTATCTAAGTTTAGAACATTTCTGTCGCCCTCAAAAGAAACCTGACATGGATTAGCAATCACTTCCCTTAGCCCTTGCTCCCCACCCTCAGCTCTTCACAAATGCCAATCTACTCCCTGTCTATAGATTTAAGCACATTTCTATCAGTGGAATTGTACAATATGTGGTCTTGTGTATGGCTTCTTTCACTTAGGTTCAAACAGGCTGTAGCATGTATATCAGTACTTCATTCTTATTTAATGCCTAGTAATATTCCATTGGCTGGATATACCATAGTTATTTATTCATTAATATAAATTGGACAAAAGGCAATTGCCTGAAAATTTAAAGAGGCTATTTTGATGTCTAGTTGTTCCTTATTCAGGCTTCCAGACCATAATCCTAATTCCAAAAATAGACAGTGCTACCAATTCCTGAACCTCCTAAAGATTCTGTCACCTTTCAGCTCCCACCTTGGCACCTTAAGATACTGAGTTTTACTTCCTGCGATTCAGGGATCACTGTTTAGCTGAGGTTTAGCTTCCATACTGCACTGTTGTTGTCTTCTATCTTCTCATTTTGACCTTATTGATTTATGTCTCCCAAAAATTCCTTTATCATCCTGTTAGTGGTTTTCTGAGAACAACATAAATGCACTTTTTTCATATATGGTTTTTATTCAGAAAGCTACCCAGGGTGCATTTTACTGCACATTGTTCTAATATATATATATGTAGTTGCTTTATCATTTTATACCGTTTTGATATGCACATACACTCACAGACAGTATAAAGCATTATTTGTAAATATCTGAAGGGTGTCCTGTCTCTCTGATTTCACCAAATAACACTCTTAGTGTCAAAATGAAGGTATTCTATGCTATAGAACTGGTTTTATCATTCCTTCATACAAAAATTAAAATGACCCATAAATATGGCTGGTTATTTACCTGCCATTAATTTGAAACTTGTACATGCTTCAAAATATTGCATATTTTATTAATTATCAAATGTATGTTTTGTCACCAAGTTGAAATAGTAAATGGAGGAATCGCATTTCTCAAGACCTCTAATTTGATAGCTAAATACATGTCAGTATGAGAAAAAGATACAGTATGTTTCTTTAAGAAGATGCCTAGGGGTCATGACTCCACAAATCCACTTTCCTCATTCCAATATCCTTTTGTAAACACATGACTTAACCTCTAAGTTTCAATTTCATCCTCCATAGAATTTGTATTGATTTACAAATAAACTCGTTGCACAGCTTCCAAAGGAGGGAAATTATGCTGACCTGCACTATGGTTATGAAGGAAGGCTAATCCTTAGGCAAACATTACCTTGCATAGTGTTAAAACACATGACAGTCATGTTCATGGACTAAAGTAAGTATTTGGTTGGATACAACTGTGGAAAGAGCTCTGGCAATGGAGCGGGTCATATCAGGGCTCGGCTCACAGTCAGTTTTTGCTAATGTACTGTTCCTCTCTGCCTCCACTGGCTAAATTTGGGGCGCTAATATTTACTCCATAAAGGTTTGTGAAGGTTAAGTACATACCAGTACATCAGTGAGAAGTTATTAAGTAATGCCTAGCTCAATAAATGCTAAATATTAATATTAGAAATAATCGAATATACCACAATTGTCATGTTCCTTAAGGAAAACAAGATAAAAAGCACCCGTATTTAAACACCATGAGAGTACATGGGCCTTCTGGGAAGCCCTAGAATAAAGCATCCAATTGCATCACTTATTAGTTATATGACTACTTCAAGTTTTCTAACCTCTCTGACCTGAAATACTCCATCTGAGTCATTCATTCATTCACTCATTGGCAAATCACTTATTTGATAACTACAATGTATAAGGAACTGCACTGAGTGAACTAGAAGAGAACGGCCAACAGGGATACTACTAGTTGGCTCATGTATTATCTTGGAAATCAAAGAAATTAATTTAGGAAAAAAGCACATTTAAGAAGTGTCATTTCTATCGCCCCTATTTTTTATTATCTCAGTCCTTGTAGCATGAACCTGGTCATATTATCGTAAAATTGCATCAGCCCCAAAATATATAAAAGAAGTAATTCAGTTCATCCCCATATAGGGTTTGTAAAAAGCAGCAGCTCCATCAAAACTCTGACAGCAAGAGAGATAAAAAATCAGAATTTTACTAGCCTAACATTTTTAAAAGCACATCAATATCATCATTAGTCTAGAGAACGTTTACAAAGATGGCATATTACCTGTCTCTCTAAAATCGGGGTCCATAACTATTTCTGTAAAGTAGTAAATGCAGATAGTAAATACTTTTTGATTTGTGGGACACATAAAGTCTCACTGTATAGTCCTTTTTTTTCAACTCTTTAAGCATGTAAAACCCATTCTTAGCTCACAGGCCATATAAAAGCCATCTGTCAGATTTTGCCAAAGAATACAAATTACTATGTTAATAAATAAATAAATAAAATAAAATAAAATAAAAAAAAATTGAAACCTGTTCAATATAAAGTTAAAACCTCTGGTAAAAAGTTCTTTAAGTATAGCTGAGCCAAGTCCTCACTTCTCCACAAGGGCCACCGTCCAGCCAGGCACCGTTCACTGTAGCACCCACTAAACGCGACGTTATTGCAGAAACTGGAAATGTGAGGCGGTGTGTAACAGAGCTTCACAGGCTGTGCTTCTGTTGCTGTGCTTCCTTGGAGGGTTCAAAGATGAATGCAAACAAGTGTAGTTCGGGTTGAAAGTGCTAAGGTGCAGATAAAAGCCAATGTTGCAATGACCAAAGCTTGCCAATAAGCCTGGGCGTTGAGGGAAAGGAGGGTTTCTGGGGGAAGTGGTGGCTAAGTAAAGGTGGAAGGATACGGAAGCAGTGGGGATTCAAAGGGAAAAGGTCAGGGGCAGCATTTGACAGGGACAGAGAACCTGCATGTCTGTGGAAAGGAGAGAAGTTCCTTTTGGCTGAAGCTTCCACAGTGAGAAAGAGAGGCTTGCGTAGAAGATGCAGCCAGAGAGGGAGGCCAGAGGGCAGCTGAGCCTAAGTCGTATGGGAGAGAGCAGGCTTTGTCCAGGGACAGGGGGGAAAGCAGAAGGGTGCTCAGCACATGGAAGCTATTTTCAGAAGACAGTGTGGATCTGAGAGCTATTTGGGAGGCAGAATTGACAAGCCTTTGTGATCATGTGAGGGATTTTATGCGGCACCAAGATCACCATTCTGCTATGTGATGCTGGCATCCCCTATTACACCAGTGTGAGGTCTCACACAGACTGCTTTCCTATCCTGCATTGACTTTTGCTCAGGTGGTTCCCCTGCAGAATGCCTCAACCAGTTCCCTAAACCTTTCCAAAGCCGATCATTCTTCCCATGCCCAGCTCAATCCCTTACTCTTTAAACTTGCAACCATTGTTGTCCAAAGTTGAGTCAATGCTGTGTTTTTCTCAACTTTTATATTACAGAAATCAACAAAATATAGTCCTTGGTTTTAATTCCTGCATAGTCTTATTGTCCCATCAACCAAAACAGTGTTGGCTGCAGTGTGAGTGTGTGTTCGCCCATTGGTGCCCAGCTCTGCAGAGCTCTAGGGCCTGGCCTGGCCAGCTGCCATCCACACACTGGGTTTGTCAAGTACTCAACACGGAGGAATTCTCAAACATCCCTGTAGATGAAGCCATTGGCTGACAGCAGAAATGTCTTCATGTATTTTACACAGGAATCACTATCTGATTCCTGTATCCCAGTGGTTGTTCAATCCCCCCTCTCTGGGACAACTATAAGACTATCTATTTGATATCTCCCCACACTAACTTTTGTTCCAGCCCACTTTTTTCTTCACCTTGAAATCGGTGTATTTTTGATAGATGGTAGATCATGTCGTTCCCTTGCTAAAACCTTTCAGTGGTCTGGGTTTGAAGTCCATGACATGATCCACAGGATTTTCCTATGCTCAGCCCTCACATGCTAGTCAGTCTCACCTGGGATTTCTGTTGACGACAAGTCCTTCGTTGCCTGTGCATTTATGCTCTTTCACCTCAGGGACATTACTATAGATCATTGCTTCTGCCTGTTGCAGCTCCTCCTCAATTCTTTGCAACCCTAGTTTTCACTCATCTCTCTAGTCTCCAATTAAGTATTAATTCCCATGAAAGTCTTCCTTGATGTCCTCGATTCTGAGACATTCAAACATTTCTGAAATCACAACTCATCTTCTAAATTATATGTACATTCAAGGTAACACTTGTGCTTTTTTCAAAAAAATTAAATATTATTATACCAACTAGAGGCCCAATGTACGAATTCATGCACAGGTGGGGTCTGGCCAGCCCGCCCCAATGGAGGCCACTCAGGCCCAGGCTGGGGGGAGGGGCTGTGGAAGGTTAGCCACCAGCCCTGCCCCTGATAGGGGGAGCCTATAGGGGGTGGTGCTGGCCAAGGGGAGGGGCCGCAGGCAGTAGGCTGGCTGGCCCCTACCCCAATCAGAGTGGGGGGGGGCTAATCAGGGGCCAGGTCAGTTGGGGGGAGGTTCCATGGGAGGTTGGGGGGGTGATTAGGGCCCCCATCAGGCCGGTTGGCTGCTGCAGTGCATGTCATAGCAACTGGTCATTCTGGTTGTTCTGGTCGTTCCATTATTTGGGTCGCTTGGCTTTTATATATATAGATGGTACATCAGAGACTTTTGGCTTTTTACAGCTGAGGAAATATGGTGTGTTCTGAGAGAACCCCTCAGTTGCCTCCTGTTATAGTAACTGCCATGGTGTTTCATCCCTGTTCACTGGCAAGCACCATGACTGATAGATCTGAGACCATCTCACTCACCACTCCTCCTGCAGAGCTGAGCAGAATTCTGAGCTTCCCAGTAGAGTCATTTCAGATGAATTGCTTACAGAATGACCTGATTGCTTCCCAGCCCTTCTGGAGGCAAATGGATGAAGTTCATGATGATACAAAGAGATGTCTGAGATTCCTGGGACTTGTGAAGGTGTGAAGAATCTGTTTCAAATCCATAATTTCAAAACCTAGGTGAGTCCAGCACTTTTCCCCATCTCCTTTTACCATCTCTGCTTCTCTATTGGCTCAAATGTGCCCAGTATAAATTACTACACAACTCAATCAATCAAACACCCGCAGTAGGAATTAATTTCAACCAAATATTGTGATTTTTTTTTCTCTGTGCTTATTACTAGTTGATGGGGTCAAGGTGGAGAGGTATCACAGTACTGACCATATAGCATTCTGTCCCATGTCACTGGGCCTCCTGCTAGGCCATCAACCCTGCTGCCCTTCCAAAACTATGACACCAGCAGCCAGCTCAGACACCCTGGGCATGTCTTAATTCTGGATCTGCAGAGAATTTGATTTACCACTATTGAAGAACTGAACCCCATAGGAGTGTAGAGCAAAGAGCATGGGCTGTACAGTGAAACAGAGTGAGTTTCACTACATCTGCCCTTGACTCACTCTGTGACCTAATATCTTCAAGTGTCAAATGACATGGAAACACTTATCCCTTAGGCTTGTTGTAAAGATTAATGAAATGACATAGGGAGCTTGTCGAGTGTGGTGGCAGCCACATGGTAGTCATTTAACAGTATGAAAGCTATGCATGTGCATAACGGGAAACGGTATATTGAGCTATCTGAAAACACAAACATAATAATTTCAGGATAATAAGAATGGGTGGGAAATTTCCAGTTGGTACATAAACACTTCTCCCAAGTTTCACACACAACCCTTCCACACCCCATAATTACCTGTGAATCACCATGTTTACCTTCAACAATAATGGACAAGTATAGGAGTGTACTGTGATATTCAGTCATGTTTCAAAAATGGAAGTTTAGAATTAGTGCTATAAGTCAAGGGCTGTTATGTTTAAATAATAGCTCTGGTTTTCCTATTATGAAATAATAATAGCATTAGCTATTAATCCTCTTATATTTAAAAAAGTTATGGGTTTCCTTAACCAATTAGCAAATGCAAGAAAATGAAATCAGCTTTACATTATCATTTATTTCCCAGCACGAAGCTGAGCTGCAGTCTCGGGTGGGCCACCTTGCCTCTCCTTGAAGAGCTCTGCTAATAATCTCACTCTGAACAGAAGCAAGATTTCAAAGCTGGAAGGAGAAGTTTATTCTGATGTGGATTAAGATATAGTTTTCAAAATGATGGATAATAAAACCTATTTTAATTATAGAGGTTTTTCTTAATCATTTCAATTGTTCTGTTTTTAAGCCCAAGTTTATTTAGCCTTTTTTAAAAAATGTTTTTAATAATTCTTTATTGTTGAAAGTATTACATATGTCCCCTTTCTTCCCCCATTGACCTCCTCCAGCCTGTCCCAGGCCACCCAACCTCAGGCCTTCAGCACCCTATTGTCTGTGTCCATTGGTTATGCATATATGTGTACAAGGTCTTTGGTTGATTACCTCTCACCCACCCACCCTCCCCCGCTTTCCCTCTGCGATTCCACACTCTGTTCCATGCTTCCAGTCTCTGGATCCACTCTTCATCAGTTTATTTTGTTACTTAGATTGTGAAATCTAAGTAACACACATGAGTGAGATCATATATTTGTCTTTGACTGACTTATTTCACTTAGTATGATACTCTCCAGGTCCCTCTATGGTGTCTCAGAGGGTAAGAGAGTCTTCTTCTTTACTGATGCATAGTGTAAATGTACCAGAGCTTTTTTTCCACTCATCTGCTGATGGGCACTTGGGCTGTTTCCATATCTTAGCTATTGTAAATAGTGCTGCTATGAACATAGGGGTGCATACATTCTTTCTGATTGGTGTTTCTGGTTTCTCAGGATATATTCATAGAAGTGGGATCACTGGGTAAAATGGAAGTTCCATCTTTAATTTTTTGAGGAAACTCCATACTGTTTTCCATATGGCTGCCCCAGTCTGCATTCCCACCAGCAGTGTACTAGGGTTCCCTTTTCTCCACATCCTCACCAGCACTTGTCATTTGTTGATTTATTGATGGTAGCCAGTCTGACAGGTCTGAGGTGATACCTCATTGTTGTTTTGATTTGCATCTCTCTGATGATCAGTGACTTTGAGAATTTTTTCACATGTCTCTTGGCCATCTGTATGTCCTCTTTGGAGAAGTGTCTATTTAGGTCCTTTGCCCATTTTTAAATTGGATTGTTTGTCTTCCTTTTGTTAAGTTGTATGAGTTCCTTATATATTTTGGATATTAATCCTTTATTTAACCTTTTACAAAGAAAGTCGCAGAGGCAGAAGTGATCCAACTGGGCTGCGAGGACTCAGAACACAAGTTACAGAGTCAAAGGAAGGGCCCTTGGAGCTTGGGACAGAGAAATCAAAGGAAAAACAGATGGGAAAGTTGCGGGCATGCTCCAGAGAGAGAGTGCCTCAGGCATTCATAATATTTCAAGACTCTATAGAATGCAAAAGCGTGAGGGTCGGTGTAGAATTTAGCATGCATCCATTAGTGAAACTCATTTAGAAGATACATAGCGTCAATGGATCCAGAATGTCTGTTGAGTCCTTCTAACATGCCAGTACCTTTTCTGGGCGATTTTAAAGCAGCATTAACCACAGTGGTCATTGTTCCTGCTGTTACAGTTCAGGAGGCTAAATCTTTGTCAGCCAGGGTCACAGACACAAGAAGAGATTAAACCAGCTGCCACAAAGTCAAAATTAACATAATGTATTGCCTATAACCTTTAAAATATCATTTTACATGCAAACAATGCCATATAAAATATAAAAGGCAAATATGAGACTTGGAGAAATATATAAAAAAGAGGAAAATAGTAAATAGGCACTTAAGCCGAAACCGGTTTGGCTCAGTGGATAGAGCGTTGGCCTGCGGACTGAAAGGTCCCGGGTTCGATACCGGTCAGGGGCATGTGCCTGGGTTGCGGGCACATCCCCAGTGGGAGATGTGCAGGAGGCAGCTGATCGATGTTTCTCTCTCATCATGTTTCTAGCTCTCTATCTCTCTTCCTTCCTCTCTGTAAAAAATTAATAAAATATATTTTAAAAAAAATAGGCACTTAAAAAGTAAGCCAATAATAATACTTTGTATGTTGACTGACATCTATCTTTGGCAGTGCATACAGAAAATTCTGGAAAGATAAATATTGACTGTGAACATGGTTACCTGTTGGGTATAACATGGATAAATGGAAAGAAAACAGGAGGAACTGTCTGTTTTCATTGTAATACTTACCAGTGATGCCTGAATTATTTATGCACACATATATTACTTTATAATCTAAAAGATATGTCCTACCACATCTGCAGAAAGACAACACAAATGACTCGAAACCCACCTAATTTATGTTATACTAGGGGCGGGGAGTGGGTCCCTCAGCCCGACCTGCACCCTCTCCAATCTGGGAGCCCTCAGAGGATGTCCTACTGACGGCTTAGGCCTGCTCCCCGTGGTTCTCTGCTCTCTGTGGACCTGCCGGCTTGACGCCACTGCAGACCCTAGTGTCTGCTCTCTGTGGGGGCCTGCTTGTCCTTTGCCACCGGGGCCAGTGGCAAGGAGTCCCCCGCAGTCTGCTATCTGCTTGCTCACTGTGGGGGACATTCCCACCCTGCTCCCAGCTGCTTGTGTGCACGCTGGCTTGGAGTGCCTGGGTCCTGGGGATGTTCCTGTCCTGCCCCCGGCTGCTCGGCACCTGCGTGTGTAGGCCTGGAGCAACCAGGGGTCATTCCAGGACCCCAGCCGCTCCGGGCCTACATGCAGGCTTACAGACTCAGAGCAGCCTGGGTCCTGAGGACGCACATCCCTGGGACCCAGGCCGCCCCGCCCCCGGGCCGCTCGGTGCCTGTGTATGCAAATTAACCTGCCATCTTTGCTGGGTTAATTTGCATACTCATTCCTGACTGGCTGGTGGGCATGGTGGAGGGATGGTCAATTTGCATCTTTCTCTTTTATTAGTGTAGATTCCTTGAGAGTCAACCTTGACTCATGGGGCTATCTTAAACAATAGAACAGAAGGTCATGTTCTAAAAGGATTCCTTCTAAAAATAGAAGATGTAGCTTGAAGATAAATAATGGATGATCAAATTAAATCAAACATCAATTCTAAGAAAATGAATAATGATATCATGTTCAGAAATGTCTCTTTAAAAAATAAAACATTCACTGATTTACATGTAGAAACAATTGCTGACCACATTGAGTGTCAGACATTGTGCAGAGTCCCGGAATAACTTCTGGGGGTGGAAGATGAAAACATAAAGATCCACAATCCATGCAGTCACATCGCTCACTACACTAGGCTTTACAGACCCAGGAACAAGAGAACACTAACTTTGACCAGAGTCCCAAGTGGCTCACCAGAGGAGGGAAGGCTGAACCGGGCTAGCGAGGGCCTTCAAAGAAAGAAGGGAAACTTCTATTCCAGGCGGAAGGACTGATGTGAGCACTAAGGAGGGAGCTCTGTGCGCTGGAGCAGGCGAACCCCTCTCCTGGCCCCTGAGAGGCGGTCTGGGCACGTTTCTCAAGCTGCTGCCTAAAGCCAGGCTTCTAACTTAGCACACTTGGAAGGGCTATTATTCGCAATCCTGCAATCCTTTCCTGAACACCCCTTCTGTCATTACAGACCACATACCAACTGTACTTCCTAGCGGTGTGTTTGTGTATCTGCCTCAGCCTCTGGGCTGAACTTAAGGACCCTCAGCAACTGTAGACCTGGCACAAAGTCAGTGCTCAGTAAACACTGGTTCAGCTGAACAAACAGGCACGTCATTGTCAGATGGTGAAACAGGACTGGACCAGAGGGTGGAGTTAGGAGGCAAACCACATGCCCCGTCTGCCTTCATTTCAGAGGAATGAATCGCTAGCCCCGGTTCAGCATTCCCTCCTCTGAGTGAAGGCAGAGGTGGCCTGTGGTCTGATTTCTCCTTCCATGGTGTGAGAGTGAGTTTCATAATCTAACTCAAATAACAGTTACTTTAACTTTTTATTGTTTCAATATACTAAGTATTTGTAAGAGGAAAGCATTAGGTCTTCTGGTAAGATACATTTATCAAATTTCAGGATGAATATTCAAACAAAATTTAAAAATGCCTTTGAAATCCCCTCTTAAAACTGCTCCCCCTAAGGGCTTCTCCACCTCTGCTGTTGACAACTCCATCCTTCCAAATGTTAAGGCCAAAAACCAGAATCCCTGACTTCTTTCATTTTTACATCCTGTATTTAATCCAGGAGAATTTCTGTTTGCTTCTACCTGAAACTCACACAGAATCCAGCATTTCTCCTGACTTCTGCTCATCTCCACCCCTGTCTCTCTGTGAGGTTATTTCAATACCTTCTTAAACAATCTCACTGTGCCTAGGTCACTGCCTATATTCTATTCTCAACACACCAGCAGAATAATCCCTCTTAAAATTAGTTTAATTGAGATTGTTTCACTGCTCAGTGGAAAACTCTTAAAATCTCCCCTTTTCACTCAGAGTAAAAGTTAAGTATTTTTCAATGGCAGATAAGGCCCTGACTGCCATTATTACTCTGATGTTTACTAATACTCTATTCTCCATCTTAAACTCCCAACTTTGCCCTCAAATGTTCTGCCTTGTCTGTGTTACACTGTGGCCTTATCTCAAATGGCAGCAAATGCTCATCTTACTGAGAATATGTCCTCCAAGAGGGACATACCACTTTCATGATCCATTTCTTCTGATGGAAGCTTGGTAGCAGGAGAATAGATTAAGTTCTGAATGGTCACTGGCTTTTTAGACAAAACTCACCATTTCTTTGACAATAAAATTCACCCAAAACATGGTAGCTGGGGGATGATGGGGGGCAGGAAAGGGTAAAGGGGGTCAAATATATGATGACAGAAGATTTGACTTTGGGTGGTGGGCACACAATGGAATATACAGATGATGTATCATAGAATTGTATACTTGAGCTCTAGCTGGTTTGGCTCAGTGGCCCAGTAGGGGGCGTGTAGGAGACAGCCGATCAATGATACTCTGTCATCATTGATGTTTCTATCTTTCTCTCCCTCTCCCTTCCTCTCTGAAATCAATAAAAATATATTAAAAAAATAATTGTATACTTGAAACCTATTTAATCTTATTAATCAATGTCATCCCAATACAGTAAATGTAATTTTAAAAAATTGTTTTAAAAGTCTGTTGTTCTCTGATATGTGTTTTTTCCCAAATTTGAATGCTAATGAACCCACCATATTTCTTTGTTAGACACCATCATTAGTCCTATTGTATTTTTTTTAACTTTGATCAGCTATTGGTCATATCTGACCTTTAATGGTGGTGACAGCCTGAAGCTATCTATACTAATAAAAGGGTAATATGCTAATTAGACGGAAAGACCTTCTGGACGTCCTTCTGGACAAAGCCATGGTGGCTGGGCCAAGGCAGAGGCGGTTAGGGATGATCAGGCCGGGGGGGAGGGCAGTTGGGGGTGATAAGGCCGGCAGGGGGGGCCAGTTGGGGGTGAGCAGGCTGGCGGGGGGGCAGTTTGGGTTGATCAGGCTGGCAGAGAGGCAGTTGGGGGCGATCAGGCTAGTATGAGGGGACAGTTAGGGGCAAGCAGGCCAGCAAGCAGAGTGGTTAGGGGCAATCAGGCAGGCAGGCAGGTGAGTGGTTAGGAGTCAGTGGTCCTGGATTGCAAGAGGGATGTCCTACTGCAGGTTTAGACCCGATCCCTGTGGGCCTCTCTCACTTTCTAAACCGGCAGCTGGACATCCCCCCGAGGAGTTCCAAAATGGAGAAGGTGCAGGCCGGGCTGAGGGACACCCCCCTGTGCATGAATTTTGTGCACCGGGCCACTAGTCTAAAATAAAGAACTTAGAATTTTGCAGCTCCACAGAGCTCCCATTTTCTAGACTCACTTTTCTTCCCTCTCCTTGCAAATCTATCAATTCCTTTCTAACCTCATCTCCTACAATATCTTACATTAACCTGCCTGCAGCAGTCAATAGATGGTATCCTATTTTCCCCCAACTATTTCTAAAACAGGGGTGGGGAACCTTTTTTCTGCCAAGGGCCATTTGGATATTTATAACATCATTTGCTTAATATAATTCACTTAATATAGAGTTGTGTTGCTATGAAAAAGCTCCTAGATTTATTTATTTCAAGTCCCACCTGTGGTTGCCTTAGAAGGGCCAGGCCAAATGATTTCAGTCCACAAGCTGGACATTCCCCACCCCTGGTAAAATTTCAACACATATTTGCTCGGTCTTCTAGGGGTTATCTCACATGACTTTTATCAAGTGTTCACCACAATTTGACAAGACTCTCTCACTTTCTAAATTTCAATCTCCCAACCCTACTTACCAACTAGTTTATGACAATATCTCAACCCAGAACAAATGTCTGCATTCTTATGAACTACATATAACAGCAAAGACAAGAGAGGCTAATGTCCAGTTTCCATAAAAGGCAGGGCAAGTATTCTAGGGAGCTTTCTCTATGCCTTGATTCAACAACCTAGACCTTTTTACGTTTCTTTTTTATTCATTCATTTTCTTAATGTCATTTGTGTCCAGGAGGAAGAAGAGAAAGAAAATACAAAGAAGACATAGTTCTCTCTTAGAATCTCTATCCTAGAAACCACCCACATCAGGTGTGCTCACATTGGAATGGAGGGAACTTGGTCCACACTTACTGCAAGATAGGCTGGGGATATAGTCTATCCACGTGTCCACTACTATCCTACGTAAATGGAAGAGGAAGGAGATGGATTTTTGTAGAGCATTGGCCATCATTATCAATTAGATCCTTGGTTCTCAGATATAAAGAGGAGATAAAAATCAAATATCTCACATCAGAAACTTATAATAATTGTGTTTACAATAGTAGGCATGGCATAAAATTCTGAATTTATAAAGTAAATGAAAAAATAGCTAAGTTATCAGTCATTGAGTAATTATAGAATAGTATATCTCATGTTTAGGTGTTTCCATTACTTAAAGTTCCTAGGAAGAAAATGAGCTAATAAAAATATTTTTAAATCACTTCTTAAACTATCACCTTGAGAATTATGGTAATAATTTAGAAACTGTAGGAAGAATGGGAACTAGGGCTAAATTTTAATAACACAGTGACTTGAAAATGAAAATAATTTAAAATATTTTGATAGGTGGATATTCTTTTCATGGAATACATTAAGGTGTTTCTAATAATAAATTATGTTCATAAAAATTGGATGGTTCACAAAACTCTCATAAATTATTGGTATTATATAACTTATTTCTTAACTGTGAAAATTTAAGATAGAGTAAAATAATATCTCCTATTTCATTTAAAGAATATTTCTTAGATACAAAGTGGGTCAATCGAAGATATAAACAGAACTCCAAGAAGTTGATATCACTTTAGCCTTGTGCAAGAGGAGACATTTCCTTAGATCAGTGGTTCTCAACCTGTGGGTCGCGACCCCTTTGGCGGTCAAACGACCCTTTCACAGGGGTCGCCTAAGACCATCCTGCATATCAGATATTTACATTACGATTCATAACAGTAGCAACATTACAGTTATGAAGTAGCAACGAAAACAATTTTATGGTTGGGTCACAACACGAGGAACTGTATTTAAAGGGCCAGAAGGTTGAGAACCACTGCCTTAGATGAACATGGAGACTAGGCAAAGCTAATGTATTTTATGTCTTTGCTAAACTAAGACTTGAGGTGAGATTCTCCTCTATAAAGAACCTTCAGTGAAAATGTACATATCTGTGAAAATCAGGCCTTCTAACAGGGGATATGATGAAGCCATAATCACATCTGCAAACTCGTGTTGGATTGAAGCTTACAGGTTCATCTAACTTTATTAAGTTTTCCCTTTGTTATGGGTGAAATGGAGAGATGGCAGGTGAATGCAGAAACTGGTCCATTAGAGTGAACATGTTTCCATTTCAAAGTATGTTAATTTCGTTTCTACTTTGTCAGCTTTCATTTGTCACTGAACCTAAAATGGGGTAATTGCGCCAGCGTTTAAGTTCTTGTATGTAGTCAAGGTTGTTCCTGGTTGTATAAAACGACACACATATTCTGCTGTCACTGCTTAATGGATCATGAGGTAACATGCGTTGAGACTTGGCTCCCAACATGTCAAATTAAATCAAAATATAAATAAATTCAGTGACAACTCCATGTTGATATTTGCTCATAATGCTGTAAATAGATATGTGGAATCCTGCAGTTTAACAAAAAATTATACAAAGTACCTTTACCATAATAGCATTATTTATTAATTGAATTTGTTGGGATGACACAAGTTAACAAAATTATACAGGTTTCAGGTGCACAATTCTATAACGCATCATCTGTACACTGTATTGTGTGTTCACCACCTCAAGTCAAGTTTCCACCCAACACCATTTATCCCTCCACTACCCTCCTTCACCTCCCCCCACTCCTTACCCCAGCCATCACTGTTGTCCTTGTCCATGATTTATTTTTTTGCTCAATAACTTTATCCCATCACCCAGCCCCCTCCCACCGCACCCTGCCAGCTGCCAGCCTGCTCTCTATCTATGAGCCTGTCTCTATTTTGCTTATTAGTTCATTGTGTTCATTAGATTCCACATGTGAGTGAAATTATATGCTATTTATCTTTCTCTGACCGGCTTATCTAACTTAGCACAATGCTCTTCAGGTCCATCCAAGCTGTTGCAAAGGGTAAAATTTCTCCCTTTTTTTTTAGCCCAGTACTATTCCACTGTGTAAATTAGGTGTTCACTTTACCACAAGAATAAGGATGCTTTCTTTTTGGAGGGTGGAGGGATAATTGACCAAAAATGGAGAAATAAATACACATGCTAATAACCAGGCTAATTTCAAGGATTCTGTACTCTGTTAATTCACTTTGAACAGTAAAAATGGAATAAAACAGTTCTGAAAATTAAGAACATATAAAATTTAATACTCAAAATATATTTTTTCTATATCTCCAACTATAAGTTTTTGAATAAGAAGCACTTATTCTCAGGAATGATATTGTTTTATCAGTCACACCTTAGTGTAAATGACTATATCTCACAGGTAAAGTAGTTTGTTTTGAACAGCAGAAGAAGCAAAGAAGAGCCATGATATGAACATATAAATGTCTATTCAGAGAATCTATAATAATAAAAGCATAATATGCTAACTATACCAGATGTCCTTCTGGACAAAGCCAGGGCTGCAAGGGAAGCCCGGGTCCCGGGTGCCAGAGGGAAGCCGGTGCAGGCAGCGGTGCCGACAGCCGGGGGGTTGAGGGGCAGGGGGAGGGAAGGCCTACTCTTGCATGAATTTCATGCATCGGGCCTCTAGTGAATAAATAAGTAATGAGTGAGATTAAGAACAAATAAATGTTAACATTCTAAATCCTACCCTCACCCCCTTTCCTGGTGTTATGTCATCTACCATATTCAGACATTTATTTGGAATTATTTAGTAATTATTTCCCATGAAAGAACACCTCCTGCAAATACCAAGACATTACAAAATTTAGGTGGGTAAAAAACATCTACTTAATATGTAGCAAATAAAAGTCTTCTAGAAAATATTTTCAAAATTCTTCACATTATATAAATATTTTAGGATATTTTGTTTGAAATCATTTTAATACATCTATTAAATTTATATTTCTAACTATAACTAAGTACTAAATTTCTATTAGATTTTATAGTTTTTTATTTTCTTCCTAAATAATTCATCAAAGTAATATAAACTAATTATATTTCTCATATTACAGCTGTTAGAATAAATTAGTACATTTTATTTATACCACTGTTACATCTATAGATAATATGTCGTAGAATAGTGTACCTAAAACCTCAATAAACTCAATAAAAAGGAAAATAAATTAAAATAAAATAAAAATTCAAGTTAATTGGCATATAATTATTCATACTCTAAATTTATGTTTACTTTCTCAGGCACGATTCTTTCCCTTTTTTTATCCCTTATATAATTTATTTGTGATTTTCTTCTCTTGATTATTATTTTTCTTTATTACATTGAGCTATTTGTGTGTCCTTTATTAGTTATTTCAAAGAACCAATTTCTAGTTTGATTTGTCTATTCTATACTATTTCTGTTTTCAATCACATTCATGTTCATGTCTACATTTATTTGTTTTGTTCTCTTCTATTTTGTCTGTCATTCTGTTTCTGACTCGTTAAAGTAAATGTTTAGCTCATTAATTTTCAACCTTCATTTTTAATGTTATACATTTTCAGTGTTATACATTTTCCCTCTAAATATGACTTTAGCAGTATTACCCATATTTGATATGTGGCATTTTGAAAATTATCTATTTTAAAATATTCTAATATCAGTGATATTTTTAACTTGAGTTATTTTTAACTTGAGATATTTTTAACTTGAACTATTTAAAATAGTTCATTTTTGCTATTTACAAGTATATAAATATTTTCTTAAGTTTATTTACTGTTGATTTCTAAATGACTTATTTTATGTTTAGGAAAACTGAAATTTGTTGATTTTAAATGTGGTCTACTTTTTAAAAAAAGTTCCATGTGTGATTAAAAGAAATGGGAACTCTAATTTAGGCTGCAATGTTCTTTATGTATCTATTACAAATAGAAGCACATTTATTCATAATGAAAGATAAATTGAATTTTTTCTTGTTAATTCATAAATTTGAGGTCTTAAAGAACAGCAATTCTAATAAATGCAATCACAAAGTGATTATGATTGACAAAAAATGTATCTTTTTCAGTGCTTCCAGATTTAATGATTCAACAATTTTATATAATATATAACATGGATCTATCTATAAGATAAATTAGATGCTTCTCAAAATATGTCAGCATTGTCAAACAAATGTCTTTAGCTAATATTATTTTCTTTTATTTTTTAATTATAATAATCTACTTGAAACACAGAACTAGCAAGCAAAGTTAAGTCTAGTGTTTGTAGGAATTAGAAAAAAATATCTTTCATAAGTTAATTTGTACTTTAAGAACATTTCATAATTGAATTATATTGTATATTAAGGCCAAATCATGTTAGTTTCACTTTGATTAGATATTATTATTAAAGCCCAAGGTGAAACTACAAATGAGATAGCAGAACTGTCATAGAATGAGTCTTACCACTTCAGTTACTGGTGAGTAGAGTAGTCCGTCATGGTGACTGAACCACTGTGTACTCAGTAAATATCGTTATTCTCACCATGCTGCTTTTCAGACAGATTATTGATCAGTGTGACAGAAAGCCATGGTCCAAAGAGTTCAGAGCAATCATCTGTCACTGCATATGAATTAATCAAATTTCAAAAGAATTCCCTTGAAACTCCTATTTCCACATGGCTGTTCTTGACATTACCAATAATGTTAGAAGTAAAATCAGTATTAAGAACAAAACAAAAAGAAACATGTGGGTTTCTTTGTACAATAGGAATAATTCACTTTGGTATGCCATGTTTTGTTCTTGTATGTCTTATTGTATATTATATATGTGAGCCTCTCGATGAGGGAAGGTAGAGAACAGGAGATGAAGCTGGACTTCAATAGCTGATTTTAATTAGATGACACAGAGCAATTAGAAGTAATGGAGGCATATCATCGGACAAAATATTCTTGTAATCCTCACCTGTATCAAAGAAGCAAGGAAGTTCACAAAGAGATATCCTAGAGAAAATTCTACATATTTTTAGATCTTTCCCACTTACAGGAACTAGTATATATCATATACTATATTCTAGCTCTTTCTGTGGTTTGTGTGTTTAACACAAATGCATATACACAACATGCCCAATGCATTTTCATTGGTAGTAACCTTAGGCTAATTTAATGTAGTAGATGGTATTATTTTTCAAAATATGTTCTACCTTTTCTTGAGCACTAGAAGTCAGTTTGGAATGTGGTGACTTTCTTTGAGCAGTAAGATAAAAAAACTGTGGTACATTTACACCATGGAATACTATGCTGCTAAAAAAGGGATCTCTTGCCCTTTGAAAGAGCATGAAGGGACCTGGAGAGTGTTATGTTGAGTGAAATAAGCCAGTCAAAGACAAGTATCTCATGATCTCACTTATATGTAGAATCTAATGAGCAAAATAAACTGATGAACAAAATAGATCCAGAGACATAGAAGCAAGGAACAGACTGTGGAATCTCAGAGGGAAGGTGGGGGTGGGAAATGAGTGGGGAGAGATTAACCACAGAACTTATATACATACTAGAGGTCCAGTGCACAAAAATTTGTGCACTCGGGGGGGAGTTCCTCAGCCAGGCCTGTGCCCTCTCACAGTCTGGGACCCTCGGGGGATGACCACCTGCTGGCATAGACCCGCTCTCCGAGGGATTGGGCCTAAGATGGCAGTCAGACATCCCTCTGGCACCCTGGGAGCCCTCAGAGGATGTCCACTTGCCAGCAGCGAGCAGGCCTAAGCTGCAGTCAGACATCCTTAGCACTGCTGAGGAGGCGGGAGAGGCTTCCACCACCACCGCTGTACTGTCAGCCATCAGCCTGGCTTGTGACTGAGCAGAGCTCCCCCTGTGGGAGCGCACTGACCACCAGGGGGCAGCTCCTGCATTGAGCATCTGCCCCCTGGTGGTCAGTGTGTGTCATAGTGACCAGTCATTCCCAGTTGTTCTGCTGTTAGGGTCAATTTGCATATTACCTTTTTATTATATAGGAGTGCCTGGCCAGCCTGGGTGAGGGGCTGATGGCTGTTTGCAGGCTGGCCACAGCCCCTTCAGGATAGGGGTTCCCCCTGAGGTGCCTAGCCATCCTTGGTTGAGGGGCTGAGGGCCGTTTGCAGGCTGGCCACAGCCCCTTCAAGGTGGGGGGTCCTGCTGGGGTGCCTGGCCAGCCTGGGTGAGGGGCTGATGGCTGTTTGCAGGTTGACCAAGCCCCCCAGCAGGGACCCTCATCCCATGAGGGTGTGGCCATCCTGGGTGAGGGACTGATTGCTGTTTGCAGGCTGGCCACGGCCCCCAGCCACCCAAGTTCCCAGTGGAGGCTGGCTGGAAGCAGGTATATGGGATTTATTTGTCTTCTATAATTGAAACTCTGTTGCCATGAGCGGAGGCCACAGCCAGCTCAGGGCAGGCAGGAAGCTTGGCTTCCTCCATCGCTGGGGCAACCAAGCCTCCTGATTGCTCCAGCTCCGTGGCTGCTGGCTGCCATCTTTGTTGAGTTAATATGCATATAGTAGCTCTGATTGGCTGGTGGGCGTGGCTTGGGATGTAGCGAAGGTATGGTCAATTAGTGTAGATATGCATGACCCATGGACACAGACAATAGGTGATGAATGCCTGGGGCAGGGGCAGGTGCAGGATGGAGGAGGTCAATGGGGAAAGAAAAGGAGACATCTGCATTACTTTCAACAATAAAAAAATGTTTTTATATCATCTTGCCTCACTCTTAAAGATAAAAAAAAAATGTGAGCCCTAACCGGTTTGGCTCAGTGGATGGAGCGTCGGCCTGCGAACTGATTCGATTCCGGTCAAGGGCATGTACCTTGGTTGCGGGCACATCCCCAGTAGGGGGTGTGCAGGAGGCAGCTGATCAATATTTCTCTCTCATCGATGTTTCTAACTCTCTATCCCTCTCCCTTCCTCTCTGTACTCTCTGTAAAAAAAAACAAAAAAAAAACAATAAAAATAAATTTAAAAAATGTTTAAAATAAAAGAAAAAAAATGTGAGTAGTGTGTTCCCAGTAAGAACGTTTCGAGTCGTTGTGTCCAATGTGCTCTTTACTCTTTCTTCTCAGAGCTCACCATGACCCAGGTCAAGACTAATCTATAGTCAGGGTTCAAGAGTGAAAACACATAGAGCCAAGCCACATCTGCACTTCAGGGGACCTGTAACTATCAGGTGACTGCAAGGCACTGACCAACTTCCTTTATTTCTCAGGAATATTTATTGCAGCATTATAAATTGAGTGTGTAGATTATATAGTTTGTCATACAAGTTCAGAAACCCCTGGATCAGAAGAATCCATATGCAAAACCAACAGAGAAAATACCCTGCAACCCTTGACTTCAAGTTGGTTCTGTGATGGGTGAGACTCTGATAATTGCACTTGAGAAGAAGGTGAGGGTGTTTTATACGCGGAAAGACAATAAATGTGCACATGTGATGGCAGGAATGAGCTGAGGAAGAATATGTGATTGTTCAAACTACTGATTGTCCTTTTCTAGGGGAGGATAGATCTTGAATTTGCTTTAGTCACTGAAGGGAGTACATGAGTCAAAAATACATATTCATTGTTGCAAGACATTAGGATTCTGGGGCCATTTATTGATTGCAGCATATTTTAAAGTAAGCTGAAGTACATGAAATAATAATATAAAAATAAAAAACTATCCTGGGAGAGAATTAATCCTTGCAGATGGAAATGAAGAACAGCCCCAGGAAGAACACAGATAAAAATATTAATGTACATACGTCACTTCGCTCTCCATTTGCCTCCAGTCTCTCTTGTCTATAACCAGATGATCATGGATACATGGACAATTTTGATATGAGAATAATTAGATGACTATTTTCCTCCATATGTCTTCCCCATCTTCTTAATTATTTGTTTCATCTTCTTTAATCTCATTTGAACTTTACCCAACTATTCCCAGGCTAACATCATTTTTACTGAGCCAAATTGGCTAAATACATGTCCAGGCATCTCATATGACAAATAATTAGAAGAATATTTACCAAAAGCTTAAAATAAATTTTATATAATCAGCAGCCATTTTTAGTAGAAACCGAAGATATTTCCTTGAATAATGTGTGTCGTTTTGCTAACTTAAAAACAATCCATTTAGACATAACAGTCTTAGTTCTTAGATGGATATTTTTTGGACATTTCAATCAGCTAACACATATTAAGCTTGTAATAATCACTAATGTATACCTTTCAACAAAATTATCCTCATACATGAAGAGAGCATGTGAAATCATTTTTCATAAAATGCTAGTGCTTTACTATAGGTCTCTGTATGTATAAATTATGTGAAGAAATTTGGGAAAGAGTATTCTCTTGAAATTCTTTTTTACTTCTCCCATCAAAAAATATATTGTGAGAATTTAATATGAGCAGGACCCACTGTTAGATGCTGGGAACCTGAAGAGGCATTAAGATACGTTTTGTTTCCAAGAAACCTTTCCAAGGGGTAAGACAAATCATTTTTAAGGGGTAAAATGTTACAGCCTAACATATTGAACAGGTTAAATGCCAAGTAGTTGGTGTGGACAGGAAGTTCTACAGATTTCAAAGGAATGAGTGCGCTACACGTCTAGGCAGTGAGTGAAGATTTTATAGAGGAAATGATATCATGCCTATTTGAAGAGTGGGTGGGATGTAGGCAAGTGCAGTGAAGAGATAACAGTTGTTCTGCAATAAAAAATAATTTTAAAATGGCCATCACATTTTTAGGGAAAAAGCAGACCCACATTAGCTGTAACTGATCATTTTTACAAAAGGGATGGCATCTAAAACATATGCAGGTTAGTTTAGAGAGTTGAGGAGACTTTTTTTGAAGTTATTACAGAGGAAGGGTCAACATGATTTGATGACTGAAAAAATGATCAGTAAAGAAGGTCACTCATTGACCACCCCAGTGTTGTTTTTCATGAACAGTGGTAAGATAAATAAATAACAGGACACTATGAGAAGGAAAAGCAGATTGGTAGAATGGGACAGGGGACATACAATAGTTATGAATCCATGACAGTTTGAGTTTAAGGTGCTAGTGAGCTATTCAAATACAGGAAATACATGGTAAATCTTATATATAGAATAACTTTGGATAGGAGGTCAGACTTTACTATAAAATTGGGAGCCATTATACAAAGCCATGTTTACAAAGGTGAACACCCAAAGAGAGAGAGCTGGAGATCTGGAATGGAGACCAGGAAGAGAAGCCCAATACAGAGGCTGAGAAGAAACTGAGAAGAGGTATTAAGTGGAGTGAGGAGAAACACTGTCCAGAATATAAGGAAACACACAGTTTTCAAGAGTGAGTCACCAACAGTGTCAACACATCCTAACATCCTATGGAAGACATGGGTCCATACAAAAACAAGACGTTCGCATTATGATGTGCTCAGAAAATCATTAACAGCTGTAAATATAAGTAAGGTGTAGGCAGGATGATGAGTGGATTAAATAAACTGGATGGGAAGCTCCTTAGATTTTAAGGATTGTGAAATGGTTAGACTGTCAGTTACCAAGGTAGGTGCCATCTGGTTACCATTAAAAAAGTAATTGCTGCAGAGTGGAGCATTGCCACCTTAATAAATTTCTTAACTGCAGAATATACATCTAAGGTCATAGTTTAAACATGTATCTGTTTATTAAAGTAATATATAAACTTTATTATGTAAAACAAACAAATATGATTGTTAAAAGTCAAGCCTGGCCTGCGTAGCTTAGTGATTGAGCATGCACCTATGAACCAGGAGGGTTACGTTTCGATTCCTGGTCAGGACACATGCCTGGGTTGCAGGCTTGATCCCCAGTGTGGGGCCTATAGGAGGCAGCTGATCAATGATTCTCTCTCATCATTGATGTTTCTGTCTCTTTCTCCCTCTCCCTTCCTCTCTGAAATCA
Source organism: Myotis lucifugus (assembly GCF_000147115.1). Taxonomy (NCBI): domain Eukaryota; kingdom Metazoa; phylum Chordata; class Mammalia; order Chiroptera; family Vespertilionidae; genus Myotis; species Myotis lucifugus. Next base: position 547,450 of record NW_005871337.1, on the reverse strand, counting down.
AGAAAAATATATTTTTTAAAATTCAAATGTAATATTATCTGTCTTGCCTCACCCCTGCCCACATTTAGCTCTTATAATTGTTTCTCCTGGTGATTACTCCCTTATCTTTAAATAACATATTTATGTTGCTGTTTCTTCCTTTATCAACTTAGTAAGTGGGGTGAGATTATTTTGTGTTCAACTAAACCCACTTTATTGTTCACCCTCCGCATAATTACATCACCAAATTTGGATCTTCTAGTGTTTAGTTTTAAATAATGATACACAGGAGTGGGCATAAGTAGGTTTACAGCTTTGAGTGCAAGAAACAATTTATTTTTGCATTATTATTTATTATTATATTATTTCTATATGAACAACTGTAACCTACTTTTGCCCACATCTGTATTTGTTATTTCTTACTCCACAGCATATATACAGTATTATTGACATGAAGCGTTAAAATATCAAGAAATGAATAGCACTACCCTTCTCATTCTTTCTCCTTTTGCTATCCAGTTTTGTCATGTATACATTACTTTCATATCATCAAGGTTGATTCCCTTAAATTGGTAAAATTTGGCTCTGTGCTCCTTGGCTTTAGTTGATTTTAAAATTTGAAAGGGGCCTGGCCAGTGTGGTTCAGTGGTTGAGCTTTGATCTATGAACCAGGACATCGGGGTTCATTCCCAGGTCAGGGCACATTCATGGGTTCTGGGCTCAATCCCCAGTAGTGGGTGTGCAGGAGGCAGCTGATCAAGGATTCTCTCTCATCGTTGATGTTTCTATCTCTCTCCCTTCTTCTCTAAAATCAATAAAAATATATTGAAAAAAATAAAACTTGAAATGAGTGAATTTCCATGTTACTATGAATATTAAAATATTGATTATTCTAATATTGAGAATTATCCATTACAATTCAGTTCTTAAAAGTTTTTGTTTGTTTTCTTGTAGTTACTAATTAAGGAAAACCTAATTTATTTTTTCCCATGTACTCAATATGTTCAATCCCTACCATTATGCTATGGGAGTCTATGGAGATCATCTCCCCAGAAAAATCTTCCTTTTTGCCCCAATCTTGACACTTAATCCTGTGTACCATTCTGGGCTTTCTGTCATTCACCCCTGTGCTGGGTTAAGTCCACTTTTTGATTTTTGTCTATCCCCACATTTTGCTGAGGTACCTCTGGAACAGCACGCAGGGTGCTGGTGAGGGAGCCTCCTGGTTCCCTGGGAGCCTCTGCTCCCACAGCTCCTGTGCACATCTGTCCCGGTTCCCACTGCGTCGTGCTGCATATCTGCGTGTGTGGATTCCAGCCTCCCCTTGGAGACAGTGAGGAAATGGTCTCATAGCAGACGCATGTTGAAATCAACCGGAGAGAATCCTCCTCTGAGAATGGGGCCCCATGGGATTTAAAGCTCCCCAAGGGATTGAATGGACTCCCAGGGATGAACTGCTGGGAGACCTCAAGAATAAGAAACTGCTTCATTGACCTTGGAAACTTTTGTCCTAACGCAGACCAATTAAGATATTAAAAGGATAAAATATCAGCACATTAAATTTCATGAATCAAAATTCAATGAAGGCCTGGGGGAGATGGGATGGGACGGAAGCGGGTCAAAAGGGAAAATCTTTCAACAATAAAGATAAATTTTTAAAAATTAAAAAAAATTCAATGACTTTAAAGTACACTTTCAACTTCTAATATTTCAAAACACTGAACATAAATAGTTATATTTTATCAAGTGATTCAGGTTCGTATTTGGAAAATATTTCTAAAGATTCTTGAATAATGATCTCTAAAAGTTCAGCCATGGAGAACACACTATGTGAACACACCTGTGCTCATATGTGCATATTGCTATACGGGTAACTATCTGTGCACAAAACCAGACACACACACAGAGAGAAATACAAACACACTGATCAAGAGCTGGGTTACATTCTGGTGTTTTGGGTTCTCACTAATGAGAGACTAAAATGATTTTTAGAAATTGAATAAGGTTGCTGTGAAACATGATTTCATAAAAAAGCTGATGGACACTAAGCAGTATCAGAGCATGCTGTCATAACAGAATTAGTTATGTTTTTCCATCAGATTGTTAAAATAGAAATAGAGAGGAGAGAAAAGTCGGAAAGGAAATAAATAGCCAACCAAGTGAATCTCATCTGAATTTAAAGCTAGAGATTAGCTCTGCGGGAAGACAAAGGCTTTGCCAAGGAAACCATTAGCGGAGAGCTTTGGATTCCAGGCCCGACACTGGTTTTTTGAAAGGAAAATGCATCTGGATAAACCGATGGAGGGATAGCTTTGTCTCACAGAGAGCCGGTCTCCAGAAATAGATTCTATTTCAAAAGAATAGGAAAGTGTTTTTATTCCGTTTCTGTTGTGGCTGTCAGCAGCCATCTCAAAACTGTCTGGATAAGGAGATTGTTATAAAATGTGTTAGGTTATAAAGAAGGCCTGCAGCACTGTTATCTGAGAGAAACTGGCATGTAGAATACCTTGTAAAAGTTCACTTCTGATATATTAAGCCACTGATTCCATTTTAGAAAAAAAATTAACGTTGAATTCAATGCTGGGAAATGAGCTCCAATTGCTTGGGAACTGAGCACCATAACTGGTCATATGTCAGCAGTGCGGGACATAACAGTGTCAGCATGGGAATGCTCCTTGGAAAAAGGCATCCGTGCTGGTCCTCACCCGCGTCTTAATAACAACACCCTGTCCTGTGGCAGCTGAGCCAAGGAAGGGCACACACTGCCCCATTGAGGAAAATCCTCAGAGGGTGTCCCTCCACCTCAGGATGGGACAGGAGCTTTGACTGGCTCATCAACAGTATATTTGTACAACTGCGGGGCCCTTTTCAAAGAGAAAAGGCATTTGAAAGTGTTTGTAACATCCAATGTGCACCTTCCATTTTTCAGCTGAGCGGGGTTAGCTGGGAATGAGAGAGGTCAAAGGAAAGTCGTACTGGAGACATTCAACAGACAAGAAGACTTCATTCAAATTCTTGTGATGGGCGGAGAGACAGGACTCAATGCTACTGAAACACAGTAGGGGGAGTTCTGAGCACTGTAGAGCACTGAGTGAGAGGTTGGCCAGTGTCATTTAGGCCATCTTATTTGCTAATTGTCACTGATCAGTAAGGCTCCTAACCTCCCACGGAGACTGGGAGGTAGGGGGCGCTGCTCTGTCCCGTCAATGATGACACTTCCATGAAATGGCTCCCAGGTCCTTGAGAAAGACATCGCTAGATTGTGAGACTTCCAAAGAACTGGAACAGATTTACATCACACAGGGATAGAGAAAGAACATACAATTGATATTCTAAGGTAAATATTCTAAGAAAAGGGAGGCCATGGCCTGCAGTCAGGAAGATGCCTTTCTCCAGCTTCGTCAGGCTGGGAAGAAGGTGCAGGCTTCTTGGTCAGATCTGGTAGGAAAAGACCAGGTCTGGGACTGCTAAGGGGCGTCGCCAACATGGATCATGAACGAGCATTGGCACGGAGCATCCACCTAGTGTGGGAGCAGCCTGGGTTCAAATCCCAGCTCAACACTCCCTAGGTGTTTGGCCTTCAGCACTAATTTGATCATGTTTGATACAGAAGAAAAGAAATTAAAGGCAAATAAATGGCAGCATTTTTTTCCAAATAAGACCTTGTTTGACTAAACCAAGTGTCTTGATAGATGATCTAGAAATGGACAAACTTCAGTGTTGGCAAACGTTAACAAGAATCCAGCGAAAGCAAAAATCTCTTGCATAATAAAATACAAGGCATCTGAGGTTTGCTTCCCAGGTTGAGGGATAATGAGAGAAATCTTGAGAAGGGGAAACAAATGTAAAAGCAAATAAGAGACCAGAAAGAGGGTAAGTACAAAAATAAGAGATAGAAAATAACAAAAATAATATTAAAAATAATAATACTAAATAAAATAAAACAAAATAAAGAATAGAAAAAGAAAAGATGAAGTAAAGGAAAAATTACTTAAAAATAAAAATTAACAAAATGTAAAGAGAGTGTGAAAGAAAAAAATGGACTAAAATAAAAGATCGCAATTACAGAATATGAAAAAGAGGAGAGAAGAGAAAGAAAACTCAAACCAAACAAAAAGAAAAGAAAAAAAGCCCCCAAAATCCAAAAACATTCGGGAGTTCTCTGGATTTTGCTTCGATGCTGTTGTAGATGCCTTTGTAACTGGCCCCTTGGTGTGGCCCCCAGGCCCCCGGGCAGCACTCTGGGGCAGGCCAATGTGTGCATACCTGTCTCTGCCTGGCTCTGGAGAGCATTTTGCTGAGCGAAATAAGCCAGTCAGAGAAAGACAAGTACCACATGATTTCACTCATATGTGTAATCTAATGAACAAAATAAATTGATGAACAAAATAGATCCAGAGGCATGGAAGCAGGGAACAGACTGACGAATCTCAGTGGGGAGTGGGAGGGGAGCCCTGAGAAATCAACCAAAGAGCTTATAAGCATATATGCATAACCCATGGACACAGACAACAGTGCAGTGAAGGCCTGGGGAGGAGGGGGGCCAGTGTGGAAAGAAAAGGGGACATCTGTAATACTTTCAACAAGAAAGATAATAATAATAAAATAGATTCACCCAAATAAATAAATACTATTGTGATAACTCCGTATGGTGTCAGATGGGACCAGAGTTAGCAGGGTGATCACTTCATAAGTCACATAAATGTCTAATCACTACATTGAATGCATGAAACATAATATTGTATGTCAACTATAATTTAAAAACTGATTAAATAAAAACAAAAAATATTATTTAAAAAAAGAAAAGAAAAAGAAAAGGGGAAAGAAAGCAACCTCAGAGGGAAAAGAAGAAAAGGCCGGGACCCTGACCAGAACATGGGGCCAAAGAGAGTGTGGAGGTTGGTGAGTGCAGCTGGGCCCGAGGATGGAGGACTCTGCAGCTCAGGTGTGTTCATCAGTTAACTTGAACTTTCCTGCAGTTCAGGAAGAAGCTCCCCAGAGCCTTCATTCAATAAAAGCTGCCACTCACAGCTGTCCTGGGGGTGGGGCTCTCAGGAGAGCAGTGACCTGGGAAAAGGAGCAGTCACATTACCTGAGAGAGAAGGGGATTCAGCAGAAGTGGGATTTGGAAGTACAGGTGGCCGACCACCAACAGAACCGCCTCCCACCCTCTGCATGAAAACGGGACCATGGCAGGTACAAAATGGGAAGACGAGGCAGGAAAACTGCCTAGTAATCAAGGCAACAGCAAAAACACAGTCAGACAGTTGACCTTGGTACCATGGGAACAATAACAGGAACCTACTGGGCAGCATTAATGTATAGATTTAAACAGGTAATGTAGGTGTCTGGTGTCCCCTAATGATGACCTATTGTTGCTATCATTAGCTATTAAAAGTGTGTAATTGGAAAAAAGAGCAGGCTCATTAACAAGCTAGTTAGTGAAGATTGTGAGGGCAAGCTCTTTAAGTAAGATCACAAAAAGGGTTTTCTTATTGCCCTAGCTGGTTCGGCTCAGTGGATAGAACTTTCGCCTGTGGACTGAAGGGTCCTGGGTTCAATTTTGATCAAGGGCATGTTGCTAGGTTGCAGGCTCCATCCCTGGCCTGGTCAGGGCATATGTGGGAGGCAACCAATCGATGTGTCTCACATCGATGTTTCTCTCTCTGTCTCTCCCCCTCCCTTCCACTCTCTCTAAAAATCAATGGAAAAATATCCTTGGGTGAGGATTAACAGAAATAATAATAATAATAAAGGGTTTTCTTGTTAATTTCTATAAAAATATGCAATGCCATTTGAATTTCAATAGTGCACATTAATTACTTTGCTAAAGCTTAGTAGTACAGAGCAGTAGAATGCCATTTCTACCATGGCAAGTGAGTGCCAAACCACTCCGTACCCCTGTTTCTGGGCAATTATATAATATGCATACATTTCAGCCAATGTCAGAATTAAGGATCCTATATAATAACGGGGTAATATGCAAATAGACCGCCACACCCTCACAAGATGGCAGCACCCAGGGGGGGGGGGGGGGCTGCTTCTCACGCCTGTCGCTGGAGTCCCCTCAGCCCCACCAGGGGCCTTGGGTCCTCCTGCACCCCCCACTGACTGACAGCTCGCCCAGGCTCCTCCAATGGGCTGCCCATCCCTCTCTTCCTCCCTCCCCGAAGCTGAAGCCTGACTGTGGTGTCCAAAAAATTGGAAGTTATAACTCATGTTGTTGAGAGTATCCTCCATTCCTCAGCCAGGCCCAGCGGCTCTGCGTGCCTTCCGCCAGAGTCCCCTCAGCCCCTCTGGGGGCCTCAGGTCCTCCTGCACCTCCCACTGACTGAGGCCCAGGCAAGCAGGGCCGGCCCAAGGTGCAGGAAAGCCTCAGATGACGGCTGCCCAGCCACCCAGGGCCGGCCTGAGGCTCAGGTAACCAGGGCCAGCAGAGGCTTGTGCTGCCAGCAGTGTCAGCAGCAGAGGTATGATGGGGGTGTCGCCTTCCCCTGATTGTCGGGTCACCTCCCGCCCCTGAGGGCTCTTGGACTATGAGAGGAGGCAGGTTGGGCTGAGGGACCCCACCCTCCAGTGCATGAATTTTCATGCACCGGACCTCTAGTTTATATATATTATACCATAGTTGCTGCAAAGGTAAATATTGCTCAGATCTATGCTCTAGTCCTTGCTTTTAAACATTTGAACTGTAAATTTTAAAGATGGTTTCAGCAGCCCTTAAAACAAGTAAGGAGTAATGTACAGTTTATTGATTCCTTCATAGCAGGCATTATGGTTGCATATATATGTATTTTTGCATACATTTATTCATTATTTCAATGAATTATTATTGAGGACTAACTGTATTTAATGGCAGAGATAATATCTATTCTCAAGAAATTTGTATCTACTAGGAAAGACTATCAAACAAATGATATTTTAAAAATAGCATACACTGTGTTTGGGGAAATATTTACTGGTTTAGCTCTTTGTTTTAGAGGAAACTATAAACTACCTCTAGCTTTCCTCTCAAGAGGCATATTTTATTGCTGCTAATGTTGTCTTGAGAAAGTCTGAGACTCATCCTGGATTTAAAAAATAATCTCTCCCTTAAACAAAGCGAATTCTTGTGAACAATGTAGATGTTTTAGGCCACACAATTGAGTACAAAAACCATCATTTTATTAAACATAATTCACCATAAGATCATTTAAAAGGCAACTGTTTCAGAAAAGATGCAGTGCCATTTCCAGAAGGTTTCTATTACTCCAGGAATAAGTCCACCTTGCAGGTCTCCTCTGATGGTTCTGCTCCATCTAATTCGCCCCTCGGTTCTTCGCTGCTGGAGTCCAGTCATCCCAATTTATGACTCGCACAAAATGAGCACGAGGCCCACCTTCCAGTCACGAGTCCACTGAAGACAGGGCCCATATTGACTCTATGGTGCGCCTTATTCTGTGCTTATCTCAAGGTTCTGTCTGTAGGAGGCCTGAAATATTCATTTCTATCATCAAAAATGCATACAGCCCTAGCAGGTTTGGCTCAGTGGATACAGCGTTGTCCTACAGACTGAGGGGTCCTGGTTCAATTCCAGTTAAGGGCACATGCCTGGGTTGTGGGCTCAATCCCCAGTAGGGGGTGTGCAGGAGGCAGCCAATCACTGATTCTCTCTCATCATTGATGTTTCTATCTTGCTCTCCCTCTCTCTTCCTCCTTGAAATCAATAAAAATATATTAAAAAATAACTTGATCTTTAAAAAATGCATACAAATGACAAGTTAGAATGGTGATATTTTGTATAAAAACTATAGGAATTTTTTTCACGAGGAAAAACAAAATTAAGATTCTTTTTGTAACCTGGCAGTGAATATCTACATTTGTTAAAGGTGTCATTAAGTAATCTCCCTTCTTCCTCAGGGCCTCGGGCTATTTTTCATCAGCCTTTGAGGAGAGAGTATGTTTCAGCTTCCGAGCAATAGGGTTAGAACAGGACATGCTAAGGAAAATTAATGTAGGGACACATGAAAGCCATGCGGTGCAGAAGTAAAGATAAAATAGCTATCTCTTTCTGGAAAGAAAAAGGCAAATTAATTCACGGGAACGAGGTGGAACAGCAAGCTTAAGATTAAAAATGAAAGGCACCATGCCTACGCATGTGCGGATCAGAAATGGGGTGGCAGGGCTCCCTAGTGCTTCGCCTCTAGAAACAGGCAAAGAAAATTAAGTGGTCAAAGGAGAGGAATAAGACAGCGGTTTAGGTCAGAGACTCCTTCAAATCGTCTGCTGGCTGTATATCCTGGCGCCGGTTTCCTGGGACACAATCTCCTGAAGAGTTTTGTATGGTCTCACTCGGCCTATTGTCTAAGATTTCTAACATCTTTGAGAAAAGTTGAGAGATGGTGGATCAAATAATTTTCTTTTAATTGTAGATACAGGCGTGTGTGTGTGTGTGTGTATGTGTGTGTGTGTGTGTGTGTGTGTTGTGAGTGCTTGTATGTTCAGTTGTAAATTGCCTTGAAGATATTAAGTTAAATCTAACTCTGCAAGACAGGTGCTTCTCTTCCTCTTTTAAAAAGTAAGAGACTCAGGAAAGAATCATCAAGTAAATTGCTCAAACGGAAACAGCCAGCGGTGGAGGGCGCTATTACCTGAATGCAAATGACCTGATTTCAGGAGCCCCCTCTTTTAGTCTAAACAGATTCAAAAAAGGACAACTGTCTTTGCAAAATCATTTCCCACATGTGCACAGCTTGTCAATTGTATTGGCTATTAAATCTTCAATACTCAATATTTAAAATTTTAAGTGTTTTCTGTTGTGAGATTCCTAAAAAAGCTTGCATTTTTCTGTTCCATGATTTTTCTTAAAGGCATTGTCATTTCAATAGTATTTTAGTCTATGTCAAAATAAAATGAACATTGCAAATAATACATGGATGCCCCATGCATTCTATAGAGTCTTAGAAAAGGAAAGTGAGGCTTTAAGATACCTGTAGAGTTCAAGTCCAGGAGCTCTATGTTAGTATGTGATGAGATTTATGTTCTCTTAAGATATTCAATTGAATTCATTACACTCTAGACTGTGAAATGATATCATTTTGTGTGATAATGAAACAAATTATTTCTTCATTGGAACCCATTTATAAAGCAAAAATTGGGCATTGACCCCTAACGAGATTAAGATGTTAACTAAAGAATGCAGATTAGTTACAAAAAAAAAATATTGTAGGTACACATGCAATTTGAATGCCTGCATTCTGTTTAAAGCAAACATTCTTACTGAAAAGCTCTGTATTCTATGACATTCATCATTCACTCAAAAGAGTGCGTTTTTTTTTCATTCATAATAGGTAATTTGCAGCTGAAATCTTTTACTGTGGATGTGGTTTTCTGGAGGAAAAAGGACCCACATTTTGAAGACCCTTTAAAATTGCAAACTATGTGTGTGTGTTGTGAGTGCTTAGACTTTCATGTGAAAAATATTCTGGAAAACAGCACACAATAAACAATCAAATGCAGCTCATCACCTCTGATGGCAAATGCAGGAGACAGGTCTCAGTTCTAGCTGATAACATAGCATCTTCTCAGTGGAATTTCACTATTTTCTCTCCTTAAGCTGAAATATCACAAGGACCTAATTTGGCTCCACAGTTTAGGTAATAGGAGGAATACTCCTAATGCCTTCTATATGCTAGGAACAATGCATGTGTTGTGTTACTCAACCCTCATAGAAATTCCCTAAGCTAGGGTGCTCTCATCGTTACCATCAGGGAAAACTTGGCCTTGTAGAGATATTAAACAACTAAAAACAAAAGCACCAATGCTATTGTAGGACACACATGGTTTTTCTGCTTTTGTCCTACAGAAGGCATAGATAAGATGATGTTGAATATGCAGTTCTATGTAATGAATAATGTATAAAGCATAACATATAGCATATAGCATATAACATAGAACATACATATGATATATGATATGTAATATATAAGGTAAGGTATATTTGCGCTGTATTCTTTGTGGCATTTTATGGGCTCTCATTCCGTTATGGGTAACAGGGTAAGCTCCATAGGATAGAAAAAGGCAAAAGAGTTTATCTTCCGTTGCCTATGCATTTGTTCTTTCTTTTCAAAGAGGAAAGCCATAGGAGGAGCATGGAAGGGAGGTGTCTCCCGTTCAAATTAAGAATCAGACATTGCACTCAACAAAGGAGAGTAAAGAAACCACTCCTTTGTGTTGAAAATTATTTTATTTTTGGCCCCCAAAATTGACTCATTTATGAGGTTCTAGGATGATTCTCACAGTAAATAGAAGATTGTGATTTTTCCTACTTTGTGACCTATGTACTAATTGTAAAGGATTAAGATTTCCCAAATTCTACTGACTCATTTGAATTCTTTGCAAATCTAACCTGAGCAGTTTGTTCAATAAATCATAACAGACAGAAATGTTGTGTAGCTGCAAAAAGGAACACCAAGGATGAGATAATTCTATATAATAAAGAGGTAATATGTAAATTGACTATCACACCCTTGCACAAGATAGCTGCCCCCATGTGGTCACAAGATGGTCACCACAAGATGGCCAGAAGGGGAGGGCAGTTGTGGGTGATCAGGCCAGCAGGGGAGGGCAGTTAGGGGACAACCAGGCCAGCAGGGGAAGGAGGGCAGTTGGGGGCGACCAGGCCTGCAGGGGAGGATAGTTGGGGATAACCGAGCTGGCAGGGGAGGGGAGTTGGGGGTAACCAGGCCAGCAGGGGAGGGCAATTGGGGGAAATCAGGTCAGCAGTGGAGGAGTTGGGCGTTGATCAGGCTAGCAGGGGAGTGGTTAGGGGTTGATCAGACTGGCAGGCAGAAGCGATTAGGGGCAATCAGGTAGGCAGGCAGGTGAGTAGTTGGGAGCCAGCAGTCCTGGATTGTGAGACGAATGTCTGACTGTGGGATCGGGCCTAAACCGGCAGTTGGACATCCCCAAGGGGTCCCAGATTAGAGAGGGTGCAGGCTGGGCTGAGGGACACCTCCCCCAGTGCATGAATTTCATGCCCCGGGCCTCTAGTTATGTATAAAATGGAAAGTACAATGGGAATTCTGTCTGAATAAAAACAATGCAAGTCCCATTTCTTGCTGCATTTAAGAATATGAAAAGTTGCATGGTGGTAAAAATATAATTAAATTGTGCACCTAAGTAGCAGTGTTTCTTCATATGTAGTCAAATAGACAAATTAATAAAAAGCTGATGAAATCCTAAAGAATTAATTGGTAATCCTTGAGAACGAGTCAGGAGGATCTGTGCATAGTAGCACCACTGAGTGATTGCTACAAGATTCCTTATAACCAACATGAGATTTACAGAGACAGCAGTATCTGAAAACAGAGGAAATAAACAGATACTATCTAGAGAATTATTTATTATTAAAAATAGATTTGTAGTCATTAACAATTATTTAAAAGTAACAGAGCAATAAACATCCATTGGGACCATAGATTTACCTTTGAAATTTCCCTTCTTTAGAATACAATGTCATCGGCCAGTTATTCCTGCAAAGACAAAACATTAAATATATCAAACATTGAAAAGAGAGATGGGAGACTTACTTTCCAGGGATGTAAATAGCATATAAATCAGTCTAAGGAATTTCTTCGTAAAATGAAACAACTTCTAAAATCATCAAATTGCCAGTAAGATTTCATTAAGACCTTTAAGCAGCACAATATGACTTTTTTCAGTGTTCCAATGCAAGAGATTATTTCCTCCAAGTAGGGAGGTAGTGATCTGAGGAGTTAAGGTTGACAAAAGTGAACATCTTTGAAACTTCAGAAGGATACTGTACACTGAGCATGCCAAACTCAAAGGCTAACACGGGCCAAACCCGTGGGCCATGAGTTTGACATGCTCGCTGTACATGAACACCAATAATACTTAAAGAAGTCTCTTTCTCTCTCTCTCTCTCTCTCTCTCTCTCTCTCTCTCTTTCCCCCCTACCTCTCTCTTTCTCTCTTTCTCTGCCCTTGCCTTTCCGCACTTTCTTTCCTTAGATGTATATCTTTTCCTTCCATTCCCTAAAGGACCTTCTTTTGCAGCTATAACTTGTTTCCTGCCCTAACCAGTTTGGCTCAGTGGATAGAGCATCGGCCTGCAGACTCAAGGGTCCCAGGTTCTATTCCAGTCAAGGGCATGTACATTGGTTGTGGGCACATACCCAGTGGGGAGTGTGCAGGAGGCAGCTGATTAATGTTTCTCTCTCATCGATGTTTCTAACTCTCTATCCCTATCCTTTCCTCTCTGTAAAAAATCAATAAAGTATATATTTTTTTAAAAATCTGTTTATAACTTGTTTCCTGAGTCCATGCAGCCCAGCTGGCTCACCTCCTCTACCTCTGACCTTCTTTCTAAAGGACTACTAGTAAATAAACTTCTGGCTCTAGAGTTCTTGGCTCTGAATTATTTCTTTGCTGAACTTAAGAACCAAGGTCTAACACTGCCACTAACATTTTTAACTGAGAAGACCTGTACTATTAGTTTGTTAATATTTAGCCTAATATAAAATATACTGTGTTGTTATTTTATTGGTTTTTAATACTAGGTAAGAATTCTTGGGGTGACAAATACCTTAATTAAGTCATACTTTCTCAATTTTCCTTTTTAGTGGAGCTTATTCCTAACACTTTTCATTTAAAGAAATGTAAAAGGTATTGCATTTTTTGTTTGTTTTTTAATATATTTTTATTTATTTCAGAGTGTAAGTGAAAGGGAGAAAGAGATAGAAACATAATGATTAGAGAGAATCATCGATCAGCTGCCTCCTGCACATCCCCTACTAGGGATCGAGCCCACAACCCAGGCATTTGCCCTGACCAGGAATTGAACCATGACCTCCTGGTTCATAGGTCGATGCTCAACCACTGAACACCACTGGCCAGGCAGGTATTGCTTTTAATTGGAAAAAATATTTAGCTCATACAGAGTTGGTAGATGTATGGTTTTACTGATAACTTTTTTCTCTCCCTTAAGAAAATTGGTTGTGTGGTTAACTTCAAAATCAAGAAGGAAAATCATTATGTGACTATTATAAAATGTTAGAGTAAGAAGGTCGATGCAATTGAAAAGTTCCATCACCTCACTTAATAAGTACAGTTTGTTTCCATTTGGGGGAAAAAACAACAATAAAAATGTCACTTCACACTGTTAATGACTATACATATTGTTATAAATAAATTTGCAAGAGCTGAAATAATCAACCAAACTAAAAAGACAGCTTGACAAATTTAAGCACCTGCACTAGGAAAAAAAAGTCATCTAAGCGAATCTTTTTCACAAGGTGGTTCAGTTTTAATGAGAGCAGGCGAGCTGCGGTTGAGCGCCCAGATGCTGCAATGTTTGCCTTGTGAGTGCAGCGAGCACAGATTCCACTGCAGAAGTGAAAGCAAGTGACAGCACACGAATTAGCAAGGAGTCTGCAGCAGCTGGCTCCTTCTGCCTTTGCTGCACTCGACTTCATAGGTTTTTGATTCAGAATAATATATTTTTATTAAATATCCTCCTTGTGGAAATGCATCCTAAAAGTTGGAGGAATGAATAAAAGGAAGATGATTTTGTTCTCCAAAACCAGTCAAAGTTTTAGAAGCACAACTCTATCTAAGAAGATAAAGTTAATGTGAAAGTTAAGAAAATGTATCTACCTACCTCAACAAGAAAATTTCCTCTTTTGCCAAAGGAAAAAGAAAAAATTGCAACAAGAATGGTTTAGGCTATGCCGAAACCGATTTGGCTCAGTGGATAGAGCATCAGCCTGGGGACTGAAGGGTCCCAGGTTCGATTCTGGTCAAGGGCATGTACCTGGGTTGCGGGCACATCCCCAGTGGGAGATGTGCAGGAGGCAGCTGATCGATGTTTCTCTCTCATCAATGTTTCTAACTCTCTATCCCTCTCCCTTCCTCTCTGTAAAAAATCAATAAAATATATTAAAAAAAAAAGAATGGTTTAGGCTAAATGTCTTCATTGTCCAGATACTGCTTCTGCTTCCCCACACCTGGTAAAGATAGTGTTTTAGCTTTATAATATTTCATATAGTTTAATTAACTTAAAATATAAATTGAACTTCAGGTTTTTTAGTCACACCTCCAACTTAGATTTATCAGTTATTTTTAATAGAAAGTAGAAATCAGGTTTTTAGAGGTGCTTTTGAAGGTTACTTTGATAATTTTTTTAAAAAAATATTGATTTTAGACAAAGAGGAAGGGAGAGGGAGAGAGAGTGAGAGAAACATTGATGTGAGAGAGAGACATTGATTGGTGGCCTCCTGCAAATACCCCGACTGGGATGGAACCCACAACCTGGGCATGTACCCCAACTAGGAATCGAACTGATGACACTTTGGTGCACAGGGTGATGTTCAACCAACTGAGCCGCACAGGCCAGGGCAATGATCATTTTGTTCTAGCTGACTATCCAGCTAAGCATAAGTCCGAATATTGGGTTTTGGAAAGTAAGCTTCTGATCTCTCTTCCATGTAACAGGAACTTAGTCTGAGGATTTGTTCAGTGGATGAGGGTGCTGGACAGTGGAACACAGTTCCAGTCAAGTCCAGACACTGCCATCTCCTGTCCTCCTGCCATTTACTGAAGCTCTGCTATTAGGCAGGAGTTGTGTTACCTCTAAGTCACCTTAGATGTTCAGTCTTGACACTTTTGCCTCAGTGCCCTGTTGAATGATGAAGTCTCCCATCAACACAAGAGCAGCACCAATGGTTCCTTTCTTATACTCAGCAGGTACAATTACATTTGCAAAGACCCAATGTCTTATCTGGTAGAGCATAGTCACTTGAAGGGTGGTAGAAAAGAATGTATTTTCATTGCTTAACTTATCTTTCTTCCCCATTATCCTGTACACGGAAAGTGCCATGTTGTTTTCATGCTTAACTCTAGTGCCCAGCATGGACCATGGAACATGGGGAATGCCTAATAAGTATTTTTAAATGAGTGCATAGTTCTTTCATTTTTTTACAAAGAAAAATGAAGGCAAGAAAAGAGGGAGAGAGATATGGAGAGAGAGAAGGAAGGAAGGAAGGAAGAAAGGAAGGAAGGAAGGAAGGAAGGAAGGAAGGAAGGAAGGAAGGAAGGGAGGAAGGAAGGCTGGCTCACTATTAGCACTGAATATTGCTTGTGCCAGTCAAGCTCACTCAGATGGACAATGCTTATGACTATACAAATATTTCTCTTAGGGCAAGCAGCTAGCTCCTAGTTCATGGAGGCGCTCAGAGGTGTGAGGCATGACTAGTAGGTAGCAATGAGAACTACCTACAACGTTGCTCTAGGAGGGTGACTGGAGCCATCACTGGGGTAAGCCTTTCAGACAAGTCCGGCTTAGCCTGATCCAGCTGGGTCCTCTGGGTCTAGCTGCAGTCGGGCTTTTTGTCTTTGGCACAGTCTCTCTGCTAGAGCAGAAGGATGTTAAATTAACTTTGTAGAGTAAATGTCATTTACGGTGAATCGGTTTGCATATGTGCCCTCAAAGGATTTCAGAGGAGCTTGTTTAATAAGTGGAAATAATAAGCAAATAAAATGAGCAATCTAATTTCCACCCTGTAGCTAAGAATTCATACATATGCTCCTGACCAGCCACTAGAAATGAAATAATCAGTTCATTAATGGAGTACTGTGGCAACATAGATAAATTATAGATTGAGATTAGGTCTAAGTTTAACCATGTTGAAGCTTAGTATTTAGAATAATATACATTAAATGTATAAAAGATTCAGCAATTTTCTGAACCAACCTGTTCACAAGTTATCAAAGTAGAATATATTTGCTCGGGTCCTAAATGCACAGACATTATAGTAACACATACTAAGATCTTAGTTAAAATGATATTTTACAAATGATTATTATTTTAGATAACACCTTAAGTTATCAATATTCAAAATTATCACAATTGTCCTGTGAACATTAAGTAAAACTACATTAAAAGAACACTTTTTATATTGGTGTCATTAAACTAATACTGTGTTTCAACCATGGTCTTAATATTGCTATTTTGAAACATAGTTCAGTTACTAAAAAAGATTTCAGTTGGCTCAATTTTTACAAGACATACGAATATACAGACATTCTTTTTTAATGTAATTATACATTTTAAAGTGCAAAACAATAGCAGCCAACCCAAAGTGTGGGAAGGCAAGTTCTAATTTAAACCTAAAGGGAAATTAACCAGAGCTTATTCTGAGCAAAATCAAACAAAAACAAGGATTAGAGTGAGGGAGAGTGTTTCTAATACTCTGTTCCTGGCTGCCCCACCCGGGAACAGATGTCCCTCCTTGGGTGACAGGTGGCGTGGGAAGCTCGGGGGAGTTAGAAACTGGGGATTGGGCAATCTGGTCTTACCAAACAATATTGGGTTGTTGTTGTTTTCTATTTAAAACACAAAGTATCTAGAATCAGTTTTGAGGATGTGTTTATTTCTTCTCCAAATTTGTACTATAAATCCGTGAACACATATAATCATCGAACCAGCAATATTTTCTCCTGATCCATTTGGTTCTAAGCCACAAACTCTTAACAAATAAATATCGTCCTTAGTAGTATCTTGTAAGTCATGTTTTGTGGCTTTTTTCTCATCTACACATAACAATTGGTCAAAACTTAGAGCAATTCCTGAGGCCCATGTCCGAAACCCTGGAAGTGCTAATCCGGCTGGCTGGCCACAGGTGCCCTGCCCCATAGTTTGCTTTTTAATATATTTATCGACAATATGCCTCATTTTTAAAACACTAGACCTCTCTTCAGTGAATAACATGAGAATCCCAGCACAGCTGCATTAGTTTAATTTAACCCTTTACTGATGAACATGCCTACTTTATTTTACTTTCACGTGGAAGTAAAGGCAAAAAAACTTTGGAAACCTTAGGATAAATAAACTGAGACACGCCTTCCGCTGCAGTAATTTCCCCCGCCGGCTCCTTTCCCCTTCCTGCCAGGATAGCGCCCAGCCTCGCCTCACTGGGCTGGGCAGCATGAGGCCTGAGGGCAGGGGAAAGAGAACGGAGGCAGGAGCCCGCTCCCGCCCAGGCACCCTGGCACCTCCTCACTATGGGGGCGGTGACCTTACCCCCAGTGGCACGTCTCTCCACAAGCCCAAGTACACGCTTCTTTCTCTCCTGCCTTTTTTCATACTCCAGGTCTGCCAAAAACATTTAAAATCTCGTGATTTTTTTCTCTAAAGTGTTAAGTATGACTTAATTTTTTTGTGTACTAAATATTCATATACTATTCAGACATTGGTTATCTTTGTTTACAATGTAAAATTTAAAATAGAAATGAGCAGGGTAGGTGAGGCTTTTACTCAGTTCCCCGCGTCTTTCAAAATCCACAAGGCTGCAGGTGGGAGGGCTCAGGAGGCAGGAGAGGGGGTGACTGAGGGCAGGAGAGAGGAAGCGTCCCCAGGGCCAGAGGCTGCACCCCAGAACAAGGTTACAGCAAAACGACGTGACGAGGAAAAGGCGCAGACTCCGGAATGGACAGCCCCTGACCAGAGGAATTAAACGAGACTTCTGTGGATAAAGCAAGTATTAACTAGGAAACAGAGAGAAGCATGAGCACACTGGGGGAAGCAGGGTTCACTGTACTGCGCCAGTGGAGTCTGCCCCACTGGGCCCCTGGGGGACCTCACTCTGCCCCCGGAGGGGAGGTTTGTGCCCACCTGGTCAGAAACAGGCCATGATAAGAATGGATTTCAGCAGGTGACATGTCCAGTGAGTTTGACAACACAGGGACCAAGAGGTGTGGATGTTGATTGTAAAGTGGCCACAAATGACAGAGGAGCAGGGACAGGAATAGGCCAGAAGCAGAGACAAGTAGGATCAGCCATAATATCGTCACTGAGCACATTGTGGTGACAGTTATGCAGGAATATCCGTCCACAGTCCACTTGTTATGACTTCCCGGGCCGAGCACAATGCTGGGAGTGTGGATGCAGACGGAGGCAGGCACAGGACCCAGTGAGAAGACTCGGAACACAGTCCATGACAGGCCAGGGCCCCTGAGACAGCGGGGGGACAAGTCAGCCACCTCACTGCAGACCTCAGTGAGCCTCCCCGACGCCTGCTCTCGGTTCTGCCTGAGCCTTGGCCCAACCTCCCAGGCTCTCAGTGGAGCAGCCAGTTCCCCAGACGGTGTCCGGAGACTGTCTCCAGGGACCCCTCCTGCTCCCACTCTGCCCCGGGCCCAGGTATCACACAGCCTTGGAGATGGGTCTGGGATCTGCGTCCAGGGCAGTGGGCAGATTAGTTTCCCAGCCACATAATGAAATGCCACCTTCCTCTGGGACAGAGTTTGGGCAGGTTTTCCCGGAGACCCCTTTATAAAGTCGGGGTTTCCTCAGGAGGGACACGGACACTGTACACGCGGGGACACTGTGCATGGCATCTGCAGGGCCCACGTGCGTGTGCCCCGTCGGAGCTGGAGAGCAAGGGACACTGAGGACAGCTCACACCTGCTCTGCTCTGAGCGCTGCAGGTGTCCATCGTCTGCCCCCAAGCCCCCTGCCTTCTGCCAGCACAGGAAACCATGGCAGGTCGAGCCCGATCTCAGATTCTACACAGTGTTCGGTGGAATCCAACTATATCACCCAGCCGCACCTTCCAGGAAGTAATGGCCGCGGGACTAACTTGTGTCACCTAACACCCAGCTAACGGTGGCTGTAATGATTAAGCACACGGTAAGAAAAGTGGCAGCTGATTTATGCCGATCTGATAGCTAATGACCAATTTTGCTCCCAGGGGTTAATTATGGTTAACATATTAAACACAGAGAGATGCTATTTTACGCAAATAGAGGTGCCATATAAATGACAAAGCCACGTGTTGCAACAAAAAGAGATGCTCATAATTAATACCAGAAGTAAAAACAGAATAGATTGGATTTTAATGTCTCTCTCTTTTTTTTAATGGATGAAGATCCTTTAAGGATTTTCTCTGCAATAAATGACATTGATTTAGCCCTTACACAGTGGTGAAGGCAAGACACAATTACATTCCCAAACAGCTGGGGCACACGCTATGAAAATGCATGTGTGGGTTGCCGGCCAGCATCTTCCTAACCTCTAGCGTTTTCGTGGCTCTGTTTTTAATAAGCAAATAGAAACCATAAACTGTTGCTAAATAAATACAACTGGAAAGCACGCTAAGCCTGAGGTTCTAAATGCTGAGCAATCGCAGCTGGAGACACTGAGATCGCCATGGATAGCCTATCAAGTCGGGTATAAGGAGACAGTTATCCCAAGATGAATGGACACAGCTCAACAGGGGATCCTGGAAGGACCAGGGTGAGACAGAGCCGGCATGATGAAGGCAGAACCGGATCCGAATGGATCTAGAAGGGGGACATGTCTTCTGTCCTTTCTGGAGAAGGGCTCCACCAGGTGCCAAGTGGGAAGGGCCTGGGTGAACACCAAACAAAATCCCTCTAGAATGATTTGTACAGCAAAGACTTTATGTGTATTGTAGCTCACCCAAAATGTGTGCTTATTACTTTTCCAAACAAGAAAATTAATAGTAATTTTGTCCTTACAGAGATTTATGTAATTTCCCTTTCAAGAGGTTTCCTATCATTAAGTACCTAGAGATGGTTGGCACAAAAGCTACTTGTCATTAAGATTCTACTAAATAGGTTCTAGCGATCCAATGTGTAACATGGCTCCTATAGTTGATAATAACGGGTCAGATACCAGACATTTGCAGAGAATAGACCTCAGGTGCTCACATACAAGGCAACTCTGAGACAGATATGTTGATAAGCTTGGCTGTAGTTATCATTTCATTACGTATATGTATGCCAAAACATCATATTGTACAACTTAAATACATAAATATTTTATTAAAAAATAAATAAAAATTGGAAAAATTTTTCTACTAAATACACGGAATACTACATGTAAAAAGCATCCCTTTACAAATGTGGAGTGGAAAGACTCTCCCAAAATTAGAATGCCCTTTCTTGGTAGACATAGAGATTCTAGTAGTTTCAAATAGGAAGAAGTAACTAAAAATGAATCTAACTCATACATGCAAACAAATATTTTGGATTATTATCTGGTATTTCTTTTAATAATTATTCTCCCTGATTGAGCAATCCATAAATCTACAGGATATATCCCTATAAAATTAATACTTTAAAAATAAGGGAGTGTTTTAGTAGTTCATTAGTACAACATTGCAGGGCCTATTCTCCCTTACATACCAGGCATTGAATATTAGTGCCACCCCTATTTTTTGCTACGGACTTGATAACTATTTTGGGATGTGGTCCCATTTCAGTCAGACTTAAACTCATTACCCCTTGCACTGGGCGGAAGAGAAATTATCTGTCATCTTAGATTTGACAGGATGTTCTCCTGGGCTATATATTTTAGGTTTAAAAATAGACTCTTCCTCCTCCTGTCATTTTGTGTCTTGTCTAGCTGCAATGAGTAACTAGGTAGAGATTATTGTATCTGTATAATGCTAATTCTGTAACTATTGTTAACCTAACACAGTCATTGATGTGCTTCCTGTATGTCAATTTTCTCATTCTTCATTATACTAGCTCCAGCTGGTGCCCAAATCTTAAATGCACACCAATCATCAATTAGAAAGCAGAACCAGACATTCCCTGTCACCATGAGAGCTGGGACAGCTGTGTTTTGGACTGTATGCCCCTGGTTCTAACATTTTTGTGAAAGCTGCCATTTTTGAAGGCATTTTATAAAAGAATGATCATCCCATAGCTAAATGGTGATCATTTCAAACTAGAAGGCAGGGAGAAAGAGTAATCTTTCCCCTGAAATCAAGTTTACAAGTGTTCAACAGTCATTGGCTATAAAAATCACACCTAGTTTCCATTTTTGTTCTTAGCACTAGTTTTAATTTTTTAAATTTTTCAGCATTGTTAAAATTTTATGATCTCTTACAGTGGCATATCATCAATCTTCCTTTATAGCATTACTCTCCAGTTATTTTTAAATATTAAAATAAACTATAAAATTTACATCCTATATTAATAAAACTTTTGACATTTCATTCTGCCTCCATGGTGTCTTCTATTTTAACGATCATTGAGTTCTGTCATTTCTCAGACAAAAACAGCCCATTTCTATTATTTTCTATGTCAATATCATGAAAACAAAAGAAATTGGTTCCCTATGATTAACAAAATTCATCTTAAAATGTGATTCAGATCTTAATTACAAATTAATTTTTCAAATCCATTAATTAGCAAAAAATCCATTTATATAAAATAAGAAAATATTCTAACTCTTAAAATTCCTAGATACACATTTATGATGAAAATATTAAAATTGTAATATGACAGTTTCAAACCCAGATCATTAGTCTCCAGGGGAAACTATTTGCAAGACTATTTTAAGACTATTGCAAGAATTGAAAAATTTTCCAAACCAAATATTGCTAATATGTGTGGGTATATTTAAAAATATGTACATATCTGTAAACTTATATTTACAATGCTGATACTGTTTCCAGTTGTATAATATAATGAGGAAAAAATGTCTGCAAAGTAGTTAGACAGCACTGAAGTGAGATAGGGAAATGACATTGGCTCAAAAGTTCTGGGGAGAAAAATAAATGTGAATAAATATTTAAAAATTCAACTACCAAGGAGGAATATAACAAAACCTTGATGGTCCTTCCTAGTGGGTTTTGGCTGAGTGAGAAGGTATTGTTCTGAGGTCTCCCTTTAACTAGAGCAACCATGAACACATGGATCATCCAACTCGGACACCATTGACAATCACACCAGGACAGTAGTGCAAACCTTTAAACTAGGTAAGCAGCCCCCTGAAGCCAGGTACACGATTTATAGAAATACCAGTAAAAAGCACCTGCTAGAAAAGGCTTGCCTGGCACCGTGTGAGGCCCTACTCAGTGCATGCTGAGATTCGAGGACTACAGACTGAAAAGATAAGATTTTTTAGAAAAATTTAGTCCCATCCCATTAACGGGTTTGAGATTTTACTCCATTCTAATTTAGAATACTGATTTCAACTACAAGAAAAATGTTTTCTGGATGTTTCCCTTCCATTTGCATTGACCCCTTCTTTCTCTCCATCATAAATAGCCAATGAGAAGCTAAGGAGAAAATAAGGCTGAAAGAGATACCCATAGTTTTTACTACCAACATCAGAATCAAAAAAAAGAGAAACTACAGATTCATAGATGAGACTTCAAGGGAGACTGTGCCTCATAAGGAATCCTCAGGGGGCTGTCAAGTGGTTGTTGTGTCACTTTTTATCAAAGAGTGTAATCCAAAGTACTAATAGTGTTAATAAAATTATTAGTTACGATTAGGAAGATGATAATATTTGACACAGAAAGTATGTACCAGGAACCCTAATAAATACAGCATATGTGTAACTATTTTATTTTATTTTTTAAAAATCTATTTTTTATTGATTTTAGAGAGGAGAAGAGAGGGAGAGAGATATAGAAACATCAATGATGAGAATCATTGATAGGCTGCCTCCTGCACGCCCCCTACTGGAGATTGAGTCCACAACCCCAACCATGTACCCTTCACTGGAATCGAACCTGGGACCCTTCAGTCCGCAGGCTGACAGTCTATCCACTGAGCCAAACCGGCTAGGGCATGTATGTAACTATTTTAAAACTCATAAGATCCTTTTCAGGTAAGGATGACTATGACTCCCATTCCAGATGGAGAAACTGAAGGTTATGTCACTTTCTCAAGGTCACACAACTCATAGGTATTAGATTTGAAATTTGAACTTGAGAAATGTGGATCTAGAATGCCT
Organism: Myotis lucifugus; assembly: GCF_000147115.1. Lineage (NCBI taxonomy): Eukaryota > Metazoa > Chordata > Mammalia > Chiroptera > Vespertilionidae > Myotis > Myotis lucifugus. Next base: position 524,695 of record NW_005871337.1, on the reverse strand, counting down.
GTGTTCAAATGCCAGACAATAGAATTATGGTTGTGAAGACACACTTGTCCAAAGATAGACTAAGCCTCCACCACATGTAAAGAAATTTCATAAATAAATAGATGTACGAAGGAACCTTTCAATGGATGGTTAGTTGAAGCAACACTTGTGTGAGTTCTATTCATGCCCTCCAGAATTTTAGAGCTGGAAGGCACATTGCCCAACAGTAAGGTAAAATATCTATAATTAATTATAATTAACATATATATTAGCATAAGAGGAAACTTGGAACTAGAAAATATTAGATATTTCTATACTTACAGTGCAGGTTAGGGACTGGAAGTTCGTTCTGATTATTAGCTTTTCCTCAGTGTAACTCCTGGAAACACCACCAGTTCTCGGCCATGCACATGCCAAGGGTACGCACAGCAAGAAACTCTTCTCATATCAATATGTTCCCAGTAAAAGTCTGGACTTTCAGCTCATGTGAGCATCTTCCTTAGTGACTAGATTGATCATCACAATGTCACTGTGTACTGGAACCTGTGAGGAGAAAAAAAAGGAAGGCAATGCAGAATCAAAGGAAAATGATGGCTAAAATTATCTTGTATCACATTTTAAAATATTATTGTTGCCTGGCCAGTATGGCTAAGTGGTTGAATGTCAGCCGATGAATCAGGAGGTAATGGTTTGATTCCTGGTCAGGGCACCTGCCCAGGTTGCAGGCTTGATCCCCAGCATGAGGCATTCAGGAGACAGCCCATCAATAATTATCTCTCATCATTGATATTTCTATCTCTCTGTCCCTCTCTGTTCCTCTCTGAAATCAATAAAAATATATTTAAAAATATTATTGTTAGTCCAAAACATAAGTGTGGTTGCTAAATTATTGGTTATATAAATAAATAAAGGTATAAAAAATGAAGATGTGGTTGTTATACAATTATTTCAAAACACTAATTTTTCATGCCTACATAGAGGCCAAAAGAACATGAATCATGATAAATTCAGGCAGTTTGGTTACTTTTCTGTCAGTACCAATCACTTTGGCTAAATCAATCTTTTCATGATCAATATCAATTGCAACGCTAGAAAGTTTAAGTGAATGGTCAGGCTGTAGCTGAATGATCATGTGACCAGGTACAAATCAATGGGGGTGGGGGATATTATTAATAACAATGGTGATACTGTTTTTCCATTATAATTTCCTTTTTATTGGATTAATAGGCTAATTTGTAGCTGGATGGTTTTTAATTTAAAAATAAACTTAAAGGAACATCAAGATTCCTGAGTGTGACTGGAGTAGGCATGCAATACTGACACGCTCCCAGAACCAAACTGGAATTACAACTAAAATACCAAAAAATCATCCTGAATAATCAAATGAAGAATAGCTGAAGAGAATCCTGACAAACAAGGATGGAAAATGGAGACCACACAAAAACTGGTAGGAAGTACAGAGGTGTGAAAGGGCTGGCCAGACTCACACAGAGAGCAGCTGAAGTACTGGAGGGATATCTCAGCTATGGGGGGGGGGGTGGTACACACTGAGAGCTCAGGGGTCTAAGCCCATATTGCCCCCTACCCCCCAGCAGATAGCACCAGAACTGAGAAAGGGGCCCACATAATATCTGGCTGTGAAAATCAACAGAGTTGGTTTAATCTCCAACATTTATAGGGAACTCATACAACCTAACAAAAGGAAGATAAACAATCCAATCAAAAAATGGGCAAAGGACCTAAATAGACACTTTTCAAAAGAGGACATTCAGAAAGCCAAGAAACATATGAAAACATGCTCAAAGTCACTAATCATCTGAGAAATGCAAATCAAAACAACAATGAGGTACCATCTCACACCTGTCAGAATGGCTATCATCAACAAATCAACAAACGACAAGTGCTGGAGAGGATGTGGAGAAAAAGGAACACTCGTGCACTGCTGGTGGGAATGCAGACTGGTGCAGCCACTATGAAAGACAGTATGGAGTTTCCTCAAAAAGTTAAAAATGGAACTCCCATTTGACCCAGTGATCCCACTTCTAGGAATATATCACAAGAAATCAGAAACACCAATCAGAAAGCATATATGCACCCCTATGTTCATAGCAGCACAATTCACCATAGCTAAGATCTGGAAACAGCCTAAGTGCCCATCAGCAGATGAATGGATTAGAAAACTGTGGTATATCTACACGATGGAATACTATGCTGCTGTAAAAAAGAAGGAATTCTTACCATTTGCAACAGCATGGATGGAACTGGAGAGCATTATGCTAAGTGAAATAAGCCAGTCAATGAAATAAAAATACCACAAGATCTCACTCATTTATGGATAATTAAGACCATTATAAACTGATGAGCAAAAATAGATACAGAGGCAGAGCAGCATTGAACAGACTGTCAAACTACAGCGGGAAGGCTGGGGAGGGTTGGGGGTGGGGTGGGGGGGTAAGAGATCAACTGAAGGACTTGTATGCATGCATACGAGCATAACCAATGGACACAAGACACTGGGAGGCATGGGAGGCTAGGGGAAGGTTAAGGGGAGAAATAAAAGGAGACATATATAATACTCTTTGTAACACTTTAAGCAATAAAACAATTAAAAAATCAACAGAGTTACTGTCGGCCAAGGAGAGATGGATGGAAGTGCAGGCACCTTCTTAAAGGACAAACACAAAAAATTTTATGTGCAGCCACTCACCTTGGGCTCTGGCACAGGGTGGAAAGAGTGTGCTAAAGCTGTGTGAGCAGAATCAATGGTTGAGGGCTCTGGGGTTAGAGCTTGGGAGGCAGTCACCCCAGTTTCCTGTGTGAATTATTCCTTCACAGAGCAGAGGACATCTTTCTCTGGTAAACTTTTACCATCCATGCAGTTTCTGCCTGGGGAAAAGCAATTGCCCCACCCTATTGGTAAACCTCTTGCCCCATACTGTGGCCAATAGCCTGAGGCTAATTGAGACTGAATATCAATCAGACTGCTGGCAGAGGCAGATCTCTGGAGGCTTTGAGTATTTGCCTGATCTCCTCCTGGGTCTGGGGCTTGGAAAACCAGAGCCTGTGCACATCTTGGTCCTTTCTAAAGGCACCGAGCTCCAGCAGAGAGAGCCACAAGTTGTGGATTGCTGATAGCTCCAAGCAGTGTACTCAGAGCCAGTCACAAACAGCATCTGACATTGCCCTACACTAGAGATTGGGATCATAGTAGCTCTACCTAATACATAGACACAAACTCAAACAGGTAAACAAAATGGGAAGACAAAAAAACAAACCCCAAATTAAAGAATAAAAGAATTATCCAGAAGAGCTAAATGAAAAGTAGATAAGCAATTTATCAGATATAGAGTTAAGAATAATGATGGCAAGGATACTCAACAGCATGAGAAAAGATATAGTAACTATATAAAAAAGACAAGTCAGAAATGAAGAATGACATAGCACTAATAACACATTGGAAGGAATACACAGCAGATTAGTGGAAGTTGAGGATCAATTAGTGAATTAGAAGACAGGGTAGAAAAATTACATAATCAGAGAACCAAAAGGAAAAAAAATATATAATAAAAAACAGGAGGACAGCTTCAAGGAGCATGGCACATGAAACACACTAATATTCACATAATAGTAGTGCCAAAAGGTGAATAAAGTGAGCAAGGTATAGAGAAAGTGTTTTAAAAAATAATGGCAGAAAACTTTCCTAGCCTGGTGAAGGAAAAAGTCATATAACTTCAGGAGGCACAGAGAGTCCCAAGCAAGAAGAACCCAAACACCCAAACATGCCCATGCCAAGACACAGCATAATTAAAATGCAAAAAAAAAAAAATAGACAAAGAGAGAATCTTAAAGGCAGCAAGAGAAAAGCAAATTGAACTCCCATAAAGCTGTCAGATGAGTTTAGAAGGAATTGGTATGAGGTATTCAAGGAAATGAAAAGCAAGGATCTGAAACCAAGATTACTATATCCAGCAAGGTTATCATTCAAAATAGATGGTGAAAAAGGAGTTCCCCAGACAAAAAAAAAAAAAAAAAAAAAAAAAAAAAAAGGCTAAAGAATGTTTTCACCACCAAACCAGCAGTCCAGCAGTGCAATAAATGCCAAAGGGACTGCTGTAATGAGATGTAATGAGAAGAGAGAGAGAGAGAGAGAGAGAGGGAGAGAGAGAGAGAGAGAGAGAGAGAGAGAGGCATAAAGAATTAAAATGGAAATAAATAAGTACCTATCAATAATAACATTAAATATAAATGGATTAAATACTCCAATCAAAAGACATAGAGTGAAAGCAAAGCATGCTTTAGTTTGGTTGGATGGGCTCTTGAATGAGCCGTCATAGAGTGTGATGCTGACTGCGCCCACTACATCTCAGCCCGCTACACTCACTAAACACATGCTTCCGGTCATGTCAATGCTTCTGCGGCACTTTCTTTTCAGTCAACAATGTCAAATATCTTTGTTAGTTGATACAAGGCAGGGTCTTAGTGCTCTTGAAGGTACATATTTTCACTCTATGCAGTATTTTGGAAAAAATGTGATTTTTGTTCACTACTGGATACCACTGAATACAGATTATGTGGTTGCTTTTGACACTTAGTCATTGACTAAAAAAGATTGGCCAAGGCATGGCCAGCCTCCAGGAATAGCACTGTGGAGTGGTTAACTGTACTAACTTTCCTCTCACAATATTGGTGTCTGAGTCTGTGATGACCATCATTCAATGCTCTATAACTATTTGTCATTCATTACTTTAGCAAATACTCACTGAGTATCTAATGGTGTTTTCTTATGCTTTGAGAAAAATTAATACAAACATCACTTTTATTATGTTCCTCATCATATATTTTAAGGCATATTTGTCTAGACTGGCCCTTAAAATATATAATGAGGAACTTAATAAAAGTAATATTTGTATTACTTTTTCTCAAAGCATAAGAAAATGTCATTAGATACTTCAATCTATAATAATAAAAGCATAATATGCTAATTAGTCCTGACAGCTGAACGACATTTGGGACGTCATTCCAGACATCCTTCCAGATGAAGCTGCAAAGGTGGGTGCCGAGGCAGAGGAGGTTAGGGGTGTTCAGGCAGGCAGTTGAGCAGTTAGGGGGGATCAGGTAGGCAGGCAGAGTGGTTAGGGGTGATCAGGAAGGCAGGCAGAGACAGTTAGGGGCAATAAGGCAGGCAAGTGAGCAGTTAGGGGCGATGAGGCAGGCAGGCAGAGTGGTTAGGGGTAATGAGGCAGGCAGACAGAGTGGTTAGGGGCGATGAGGCAGGCAGGCGAGTGGTTAAGGTTGATCAGGCAGGCAGGCAGGCAAGAGGTTAGGAGCCAGCTGTCCCAGATTTGAGAGGGATATCCTACTGCCAGTTTAGGCCCAATCCCACAGGGATCCTTGAGGGATCGGGCCTAAACTGGTAGTCAGGCATCTCCTGAGGGGTCCAGGATTGTGAGAGGGTGCAGGCCAAGCTGAGGGACCCACCTCCCTCATGCACAAATTTCATGCACTGGGCCTCTAGTGTGTGTGTGTGTGTATATATATATACACTTTACAGTTCTCAATTTTATTTTTAATATTAATAGGTCTACTCCCACAAACTACTCCTTGGTTTGGAACTAAAAAAGACTGGTGTATTTGAACGCTTAAGTCTCTTTCCTGTCTAATGTGTTCAGTTTCAATGAGCATTTAAGAGACTTATCATGTACTAGTGTAAAACCAGGGTCCAATCTCTTACAAATTAAATAAGTGGAGGTAGGTATACCAACTCTTACAAGTTTCTGTCCCATTTCAGGTTAATATCCCCCACCCATAAAGTTGTTTTAAAAACATTTTATAGGCAATATTGGAGGTATAATAATAATAATAATAATAATAATAATAATAATAATAATACAATATAATAATTTAAAAGACCATGCCTAATCCAAGAGTCACTGGCTTTATACTTTAAAAGAAATATAATCAAGTTTCAAGTTAAGCACACATTCTCTTTCTTAAACTGTTGTTATACATTCTACAGTTTTTACAGATTGTACATGCATGCTGTGCTAGTTTACAGCAGATATATACAGAAAGTGATTATTTCTAAATCAAATAGAACAGAATGACTTTGAGTTGAGGTTCTATTCAACTGGAAATAAATGAATAGTGAAAACTTATGCCCATATTTTTAGGATTAATCATCTGAATGTACATACCTAGAGACATTTTAAATTATAACCAGCATGGCAATTTTCTATATGTTTATCGTGTTAATGAGCTATTTGTCACAATACTGAAAATCAGTCAATCAAAAACTGTCATATAAATAAAAAATGTTTGGTGATGAGTGATTTTAGCACCTTTACAAAATTAACAACATAATAAATCAATAATTAAGTTGCAAAAATAGAAAGTTTGTAATGTGACATTTATAAAGTCAAGGAAGATAAAATATTAGAATTTGTAAAATGTGAATATTTCTTATTTCTAGAGGAAAAAAAATCATAAACAATAAAAATATGGTTATAGAATACTGGTCAGGGTTTCTTATTTAGAAAATATTACCTAGTATCATATCTGTTAATCCAATAATTTTTCATGACTTTTTTATAACTTTGGTAATTCTTAACATTTGTTTCACATGAGATACCACTTCATACCCATTGGTACTAATATAATAAAAAAGCTAGATAATACTGAATGTTGGCAAAAATATGGAGAAATTGGAAAACTCATAGAATCCTGATAGGAATGTAAAGTGATGCAACCCCTTTGGAAAAGTGTCTGGCAGGTCCTCAAGGTTAAACATACAGATACTATATGAAGCAGCATTTGCACTCCCAGATATATACTCTAGAAAAATGAAAACAAGTTTGTATTCCAATACATGTTGCATCATCTACACTAATAAAAGACAGAGATGCTAATTGACTGTACCTTCACTACACCCATCAGCCAATCAGAAGAGTATGCAAATTAACCCAACAAAAATGGCCATTAAATTTGCATACTGCAGGTGGGGCGGGCAGCGCGCGACTCTGCCCCCAGGATCTGGGCCTCGGATCCGTGACTGGGCTAGGCGGGGCCAGCAGCGCCCAAGGCTGCCTGCAGGATCCGGGCCTCGGATCAGTGACCCGGTGAGGTGGGGCTGGCAGCATCCAATGCTGTGGGCAGGGTCCAGGCCCCAGATTGGGGATGGGGGGGCGGGCAGCTCCAGATGCTGCTGTGGGGTCCAGCAGAGCAAGAAAGCTGGTGGCTTGGAGGGTGTGGCTCCTCTCTCACCCCAGCTTCCTCTTGGCAGCTGTGGAAACTGACAGCAGGGAGGAGGAAGTCCCACCCCCACAGAATCATTGAGAATCAGTCATTGGTCACACAGCTCTCAGTGGCCTGACAGCCAGGACTCTCATTCACCTGCATCTCAGACCATGTCAGTAGAGAGGTGGGACTATGTCCAAAGAGAAACTGTTGATACAATGTAGCTCTGCAGCCGAAAGATGCCGGCGTTATCGACAGAAAATGTCTGCAGAGCAACGTGCGTCTGATCTTGAAAGAAGGCGGCGCCTGCAACAGAATGTATCTGAACACCAGCTACTAGAAAAACATCGCTTTGAAGCCAAAAAACAGCAGCATCAACAGAAAATGTCTAAAGACCAATGTGCCTTTGAAGTTGAAAGAAGGCGGTGGCGACGACAGAATATGTCTAGAGAACAGTCATCAACAAGTACTACCGATACCGGTAGGAAATGCCTTCTCAGCGAAAACGGAGTACATGAGGATGCAATCCTCGAACATAGTTGTGGTGGAATGACTGTTCGATGTGAATTTTGCCTATCCCTAAATTTCTCTGATGAAAAACCATCCCATGGGAAATTTACTTGATGTTGTAGCAAAGGGAAAGTCTGTCCAAATGATATACATTTTCCAGATTACCCGGCATATTTAAAAAGATTAATGACAAACAAAGATTCTGACAGTAAAAATTTCATAGAAAATATTCGATCCATAAATAGTTCTTTTGCTTTTGCTTCCATGGGTGCTAATATTGCATTGCCATCAGGGTATGGGCCATACTGTTTTAGAATACACGGACAAGTTTATCACCGTACTGGAACTTTACACCCTTAGGATGGTGTTTCTCGGAAGTTTGCTCAACTCTATATGTTGGATACAGCCGAAGCTACAAGTAAAAGACTAGCAATGCCAGAAAACCAGGGCTGCTCAGGAAGACTCATGATCAACATCAACAACCTCATGCATGACATAAATGAATTAACAAAATCATACAAGATGCTACATGAGGTAGAAAAGGAAGCCCAATCTGAAGCAGCAGCAAAAGGTATTGCTTCCACAGAGGTAACAATGGTGATTAAATACAATCACAACAGTGACCCGGGTAGATATAATTCTCCCCGTGTAACCGAGGTTGCTGTCATATTCAGAAACAAAGATGGAGAACCTCCTTTTGAAAGGGACTTGCTCATTCATTGTAAACCAGATCCCAATAATCCAAATGCCACTAAAATGAAACACATCAGTATCCTGTTTCCTACATTAGATGCAATGACATATCCTATTCTTTTCCCACATGGTGAAAAAGGCTGGGGAACAGATATTGCATTAAGACTCAGAGACAACAGTGTAGTCGACAATAATACTAGACAAAATGTAAGGACACGAGTTACACAAATGCAGTATTATGGATTTCATCTCTCTGCGAGGGACACTTTCAATCCTATTTTAAATGCAGGAAAATTAACTCAACAGTTTATTGTGGATTCATATTCAAAAATGGAGGCCAATCGGATAAATTACATCAAAGCAAACCAATCTAAAGTTGAGAGTTGAAAAATATAGTGGTTTGATGGATTATCTCAAATCTAGATCTGAAAGTGACAATGTGCCGATTGGTACATGTATGGAAAATAGAAAATGTTCAAAGGGATATCCAAAAGAATTTCAAAATGCGACCACTGGAAATATTGATGGATATCCCAAATACAAACGAAGATCTGGTAGCACCATTTCTATTGGAAATAAAATTGTCGATAATACTTGGATTGTCCCTTATAACCCGTATTCCTGCCTCAAATATAACTGTCATATAAATGTTGAAGTCTGTGCATCAATAAAAAGTGTCAAATATCTATTTAAATACATCTATAAAGGGCACGACTGTGCAAATATTCAAATTTTTGAAAAAAATATTATCAATCATGACGAAGTAAAGGACTTCATTGACTCTGTGCTAGGGTGAGGGACTGCCCCATGGAAGGGTTACAGAATGTTACAGAATGTGCTGGGAGGGGGGACTGACGTATGGAGAAGGATTGTGTTGCCAGGATATGAGGATTGTGTATGTGCTGGGAGGAGGGACTGACGTATGGAGGGGGGTTGCAGGGTTAGGAACCATGGAAGAAAAATTGCTAGATTGTCTTAGAGCAGTCAGGTGTGACTCTGTTTACACCCCCCCCCCCCTTTGTGCTTATGAACTTTCTGTGAGCTTCTAAGGTAACACTGTTTTGCTATAAAAATCATAATGCACACTTGCTCTTTGCCACATGCCGCGAGGCTTCCCAGAGGGGGAAGGTATGGGCTGTGGTCAGCTGGCCAGCTTAATAAACGGCTTTCAAATTTAAATTCTGAGTCGGTGGTCTATCTCGTTGAGCCAACCCATAACAACTCCAGGTATGTGAGCGCTTCTGAGGCTGTTTGGAGACTTTTGGAATGTGAATGCATGACCAGTCTCATGCAATCACAAGATTAGCTATTCATTTGCCAAATGATCAGAATTTATATTTTTATGCAGATGATTTTGCTGAAGTTTTAGATAGGGCTAAAAGGCATAACTCGACTTGATGGCTTGGTTCTTATTGAATAGAGAAGACTCTGATGCATGTAATTATTATTATTGGGAGATTCCACAGCATTATATGTTTAATAATTCTTTGTGGACAAAACGCCGAAAGGGTGGGAATAAAGTATTAGGTAGACTGTTCATTGTGAGCTTTAGAGAACCAGAATGATATTACCTTAGACTTCTGCTCTGCATGTAAAAGGTGCGATAAGTTTTGAGGATCTGCGAACTGTAGGAGGTTTAACTTATGATACATTTCATGAAGCTGCTAAACACCGGGGATTATTACTTGATGACACTATCTGGAAAGATACGATTGACGATGCAATCATCCTTGATATGCCCAAACAACTACGACAACTTTTTGCATATATATGTGTGTTTGGATGTCCTTCTGCTGCAGACAAATTATGGTATAATAATAAATCTCATTTTATTGAAGATTTCTGTTGGAAATTACACCGAAGAGAAGGTGCCTGTGTAAACTGTGAAATGCATGCCCTTAATGAAATTCAGGAGGTATTCACGTTGCATGGAATGAAATGTTCAAATTTTAAACTTCCAGACTATCCTTTATTAATGAATGCAAATACATGTGATCAATTGTATGAGCAACAATGGGCAGAGGTTTTGATAAATTCTCTAAATGATGAACAGTTGGCAGCCTTTCAGACTATAACTTCATCCATCGAAGATCAAACTATACACCCCAAATGCTTTTTCTTGGATGGTCCAGGTGGTAGTGGAAAAACATATCTGTATGTCGGGTGTGTTTCCCTCCACGTTCTGCATGGATTAGGGTTCGGGATCTGAAAGAGGAGCCACACACAAATGAATGAGAAAAGAGACAAGAGACAATTTGGAAATGTTGGGGAGCCGGGCGGGCAAGTCCAACTCAAGGAGAGGGACTTCCACTGATGCTCAGGCCGCACCAACCTTTTATTAACTGGGATACACCCATAGAATAGCCCTTAGGTAAGGAGGTTTCAATGACACACAGATTAGCCCACCCACAGGCAATTTCCAGTAATAGGCAGACTATCTTATCAATAGGGATTTACATGATTAAAGGTGGGGAGGTTGCTTCAGCTACCATTATCTAGATTAACTGGGTGGTGCACAGCTCCGACCTTTGCTAGGGCTTCAAAGGTCACTAGCTTTTGGGGGTCTCTACTCTTCTCTGCTAGTGAAGACGATAGGTGGTCTCCGACATCTGTATAAAGTTTTAACACATTATATTAGAGGTTGTGGTGGTACTGTTTTACCCACAGCATCTACAGGAATTGCTGCAAATTTACTTCTTGGTGGAAGAACCTTTCATTCCCAATATAAATTACCAATTCCATTAAATGAAACTTCAATTTCTAGACTCAATATAAAGAGCAAAGTTGCTAAAATCATTAAAAAGGCCCAACTCCTTATTATTGATGAATGCACCATGGCATCCAGTCATGCTATAAATGCCATAGAAAGATTACTAAGAGAAATTATGAATTTGAATGTTGCATTTGGTGGGAAAGTTCTCCTCGGAGGGTATTTTCAACAATGTCTCAGTATTGTACCACATGCTATGCGATCGGCCATAGTACAAACAAGTTTAAAGTACTGTGATGTTTGGGGATGTTTCAGAAAGTTGTCTCTTAAAACAAATATGAGATCAGAGGATTCTGCTTATAGTGAATGGTTAGTAAAACTTGGAGAGGGCAAACTTGATAGCAGTTTTCATTTAGGAACAGATATTATTGAAATCCCCCATGAAAAGAATTTTAACAGATCTATTATTGAAGCCACCTTTGGAAATACTGTATCTATAGATAATATTAAAAATATATCTAAACATGCAATTCTTTGTCCGAAAAATGAACATGTTCAAAAATTAAATGAAGAAATTTTGGATATACTTGATGGAGATTTTCACACATATTTGAGTGATGATTCTGTTGACTCAACAGATGATGCTGAAAAGGAAAATTTTCCCATCGAATTTCTTAATAGTATTACTCCTTCAGAAATGCCGTGTCATAAATTAAAATTGAAAGTGGGTGCAATCATCATGCTATTGAGAAATCTTAATAGTAAATAGGGTCTTTGTAATGGTACCAGATTTATTATCAAAAGATTATGACCTAACATAATCGACCCTGAAGTATTAACCGGATCTGCAGAGGGAGAGGTTGTTCTGATTCCAAGAATTGATTTGTCCCCATCTGACACTGCCCTCCCATTTAAATTAATTCAATGACAGTTTCCTGTGATGCCAGCATTTGCAATGACTATTAATAAATCACAAGGACAAACTCTAGACAGAGTAGGAATATTCCTACCTGAACCCGTTTTCGCACATGGTCGGTTATATGTTGCTTTCTCTCGAGTTCGAAGAGCGTGTGACGTTAAAGTTAAAGTTGTAAATACTTTATCCCAAGGGAAATTAGTCAAGCACTCTGAAAGTGTTTTTACTCTTAATGTGGTATACAGGGAGATATTAGAATAAGTTTAATCATTTTATCAGTCATTATTTGCATCAGTGTTGTTTTTATATCATGAGTTTGTTGTTGTTATATCATTTTATTATTATTTATTAATAAAATGTATTATTTTCATATGCATTGTATTCATTTTCTTTTATCCCTCACACTTTTATTATAGAGAAAGGGCAAATAGCAATATTAAAATATTTCCTCTAATTAATTCCCTTTCAATGTGCATGAATTTCATGCACCAGGCCACTAGTTATTCATAATTGTCAGAAAGTGGTAACAGCCCTGGCCAGTGTGCTGAGTGGTTGGAGCATCAGCCTGTGTACCAAAGAGTCATGGGTTCAATTTCTAGTCAAGGGCAAGTACCTGGTTGCAGGTTTGATCCCTGGCACCAGTTGGGGTGTGTGCAGGAGGCAACCAATCGCTGTGTCTCTCTCACAGTTCTCTCTCTCTCTCTCTCTCTCTCTCTCTCTCTTCTACTCTCTCTGGAAATCAGTGGGGGAAAATATCCTTAGGTGAAGATTAACAGCAACAGCAACAAAAGTGGTAACAGATTAAATATCCCTAGACTGATGAAAAGATCAATAAAATGTGTATGTTTATACAATGGACTGTTGCCTCTGCTAGTAACTTAATTCCAAAGAGTAGAGTATGGAAAAAAATAAATACATTTACAGTGAAGAAACCTGCAAATACTATATCAGCCAGGTAAGCATCAGTGGTAAGGAATATTCATAACATACTATAGAAGGGTGTTTCACTTCTACAGTATTCTCACTAAAAACCTCCAACACTAGCCTAACCATGAGCCAAATAACAAACAAGCCCAGACTGAGGGACATTGTACAAAATGCCTGTTCAGTACCCAAAATTGTCAAGGTTATAGAAAATAAAGAAATTCTGAGAAACTGTCATGGCCAAGGAGATCCTGAAAAGCCATGACAGGTAAAGGTACTGTGGGGCGTCTGATGGAATGCTGGGACAGGGAATTATAGTTAAAGTCTAAGGAATCTGAATAGAATGCACACTTTAGTTAGTAATATTGGTTCATTATTGCTAACAAATGGACCATACAAATATAAGATATGAAGCATATAGGAAATTGTATAAGCTATACTCAATTAAATCTCAATTTTTCTGCAAATCTATAAAGTTATTTTTTTCATTTACTAGAAACCCTCTGCCCTAGATGGTTTGGCTTAGTAAACAGAGCATCAGCCTGCAGACCAAAGGCTCCCAGGTTAGATTCATGGTCAAGGGCACATACCTTGGTTGCTGGTCAGGGCTGGTGCAGGAGGCAACCAATCAATTTGCTTCTCTCATATCGATGGTTCTCTCTGTCTTTCCCTCTCTCTAAAAATCAATGGAAAAATATCTTCGGGTAAAGATTAACAGAAAACAAAACAACAACAAAAGAAAATCTCATTTATAATTGAAAAATATTACCTAATAATAAGTCCAACTAAAAATAAGTATGAAGTTCATGGAAAATTTATTTACATATATTGAGTGGCCAGATTATTATGACCGGCCAGGTTATTATGACCACCCCATCAGTACCTCATTGGGCCACCTTTTGCCTTCAGTACTGCGGCGATTCTTCTTGAGTCAATGCCAAGAAGAATCGCCGCAGTATTGAAGGCAAAAGGTGGCCCAACAACGTATTGATGGGGTGGTCATAATAACCTGACCGGTCATAATAATCGGGCCACTCAGTGTGTATTGAATTGAAAGAATGCTGAATTTTCTGTAATGGTTATACATTTTTTTAAAAATCAATGTCTTAGGTCCTCTCAAATTTATTCTATTAATACAATGCAATCCAATAAAATTTGAGCAGTGTTTTTCACAAAATTTGAAAAGAATCTGATTGAAATTTCCATAACACTGAGTCACTAATAGTCAAGACATCTTGAAGAACATAAATTGCCTCTATTATATTTCAAGACAAAAGACAGAGTATTTCCAATAGTGTATAAGAGATAATTAGGTCAATGGAACTGAATGGAAAAAATGGATGCAAATCCTCACTTTTGTGTATTATAGCAGAAACATTACACATCAGAGGAAACAAAAGATGAACTAGTCAATAAATTGGGCTGTTTAATCAGAAGTCCATTTGGAGACAGATTAAAATATTTCTCATCTATAACATAAACTTCAGACTTAATGTTAAAGCAAAAATAGGTAAAGGCAAAACTTTTTTTACAAGAAATTAAGGTATCTTCATAATATTATTAGTGCTGAATATAAGGGCTTTCAGCCAACAAAAATAGAGAAAAGCCAGAGTTAATTACAGTATATATATTATAAACTTATATGTGATTGGAGGCATCAGAGAAAACCAAGTTAGCTGTGTCCAAAATGTGAAGACCCTCCAGAGAAGAGAAGTGCGGATTTGTGATGCCAGTATTGGGTGCTAGCTTTTCCCTCGAAGTGTTGGCCAAGGCACATATGATAAGGTAGGCGTTTGAGAATCTGAGCAGCAAGGAACTGGAGAAACACAAGCTGGGATTCAGAACCCCTCACGGTATAGGCACTCTGGTACCAAGCCCTGGATTTATGATGGGTCCCCCAAAATAAGAAAGGCAGGCTGGAAACATAACACCCCCTTACAGAAAATAAAGCCGGAATCAATTCAATTCATGATTTTGGTATGAAAAGCTGCCGAGGCCTTCGCTCTGGCTGAGAACCTGACAGACATTAGCCAACCCCTATCTCTAAATGACAAAGAGTGGAGGTTAGGATCCCAAAGACGGGGGGGGGGGGGGAGGGGGGGGAGGGCTTGTCTATACTATTGTTTTTCGAATTTTTTTTTTATTGCTTAAAATATTACAAAGAGTATTACAATTGTCTCCTTCCCCCCCCCCTTGACATTCCCCAGCCTGCCTTACCCCCCAGTGTCTTGTGTCCATTGGTTATGCTTATATGCATGCATACAAGTCCTTGGGTTGATCTTTTACCGCCCCCCGAACCCTCCCCGGCCTTCCCGCTGTAGTTTGACAGTCTGTTCAATGCTGCTCTGCCTCTGTATCTATTTTTGTTTATCAGTTTATAATGATCTTTATTATCCATAAATGAGTGATATCATGTGGTATTTTTCTTTCATTGACTGGATTATTTCACTTAGCATAATGCTCTCCAGTTCCACTCATGCTGTTGCAAATGGTAAGAATTCCTTCTTTTTTTACTGCAGCGTAGTATTCCATTGTGTAGATGTACCACAGTTTTCTAATTCACTCATCTGCTGATGGGCACTTAGGCTGTTTCCAAATCTTAGCTATGGTAAATTGTGCTGCTATGAACATAGGGATGCATATATCCTTTCTGATTGGTGTTTCTGGTTTCTTGGGATATATTCCTAGAAGTGGGATCACTGGGTCAAATGGGAGTTCCATTTTTAACTTTTTGAGGAAACTCCATACTGTCTTTCATAGTGGCTGCACCAGTCTGCATTCCCACCAGCAGTGCACGAGGGTTTCTTTTTCTCCACATCCTCTCAGCACTTGTCGTTTGTTGATTTGTTGATGATTGCCATTCTGACAGGTGTGAGATGATATCTTATTGTTGTTTTGATTTGCATCTCTCGGATGATTAGTGACTTTGAGCATGTTTTCATATGTCTCTTGGCTTTCTGAATGTCCCCTTTTGAAAAGTGTCTATTTAGGTCCTTTGCCCATTTTTTGATTGGATTGTTTATCTTCCTTTTGTTAGGTTGTATGAGTTACCTATAAATGTTGGAGATAAATACTTATCGGTGATAACATTGGCGAATATGTTCTCCCATGCAGTGGGCTTTCTTGTTGTTTTGTTGATGGTTTTGCTGTGCAGAAGCTTATTTTGATGTAGTCCCATTTGTTTATTTTCTCTTTAGTTTCCAATGCCCTAGGAGCTGTATCGGTGAAGAAATTGCTTTGGCATATGTCTGAGATTTTGTTGCCTTTGGATTCCTCTAGTATTTTTATGGTTTCCCATCTTACATTTAAGTCCTTTATCCATTTTGAGTTTATTTTTGTGTATGGTGTAAGTTGGTGGTCTAGTTTCATTTTTTTGCATGCATCTGTCCAATTTTCCCAACACCATTTATTGAAGAGACTGTCTTGACTCCATTGTATGTTCTTGCCTCCTTTATCAAATATTAATTGAGCATATTGGTTCGGGTCAATTCTGGGGTTCTCTATTTTATTCCATTGATCTATATGTCTGTTCTTGTGCCAGTACCAGGCAGTTTTGAGAACAGTGGCTTTGTAATACAGCTTGATGTCTGGTATTGAGATCCCACCTACTTTGTTCTTCTTTCTCAGGATCGCTGCAGCTATTTGGGTTTTTTGTGGTTTTTTGTTTTTTATTCCAGATGAATTTTTGAGAGTTCGTTCTAGGTCTGTGAAATATGCCATTGGTATTTTAATGGGAAGTGCGTTGAATTTATAGATTGCTTTGGGTAGTATGGACATTTTAATGATGTTGATTCTACCAAACTCTTATTTTTTAGTTGAAACCAAATAAGGACTCAATAGAGGACTAAAGGTGAAGTGGAAAAAGAGAGTAAACTGTTCATCGAAACAGTAAAAATATAGCAATCTAAAAGATACTCCTGATATTGAATCAACATTGGCTAAAAAAATGAATATTCTATGGTGAGATTTGACAATCTGTTAAATTCTCACTGTGTACTAATGACTCTTATTGAGCATATCAGTAAGTCAATAGTGATCCAATTCTAAAAGGATAATGAAATTAACTCAGTTTTTATTAAGTAAACAGATATTATGATGGTAATGGGGTATAGTTGTAATTAATTTTTTGAAATTTGTCTTTAGATTTCACTAAAATTTCTCTTTTATATAAGTACCAGCTTAATGCATTTCTAATAAAATAATGGGGTTTGCTGTGGTTAGTGAAAGCTATTCCCTCTTGCTGATTTCATGTTTCCCGGTTGTAATACTATGAATTTAAGTGTTACTTTAGGATTAGGCAAGTACTGGAAATGTGCAGTTTAGGAATGCAATAAGATGATGCTTTATTCATTATCTAAAAATGCATTTTACAGTTTGTTTATATATACATAAAATTAAAATAAAAAACCCAAAGTATTTATGCCTGACTCGAAAAATATTGAATTTCTTGGTGCTTAGTTCGGAATCAAAGAACCAAACTAAGCAATATAAATATGTCAATCATGGGTATTCTATTAAGGAAAAGGATGTGGATGTTATTGCAGAGAAATTACTAAAATAATCAAAAACAGTTTTGGTAATTTGCTTCAAAGGAGAGAGAGAGAGAGAGAGAGAGAGAGAGAGAGAGAGAGAGAGAGAGCACCCAAGAAGAACGAAGACGCAGGAAGAAGTAGATGAAGAAGAAGAAGAAGAAGAGAAGAAGAAGAAGGAAGGGGGAGGATGAGGAGGAGGAGGAGTGAGGAGGAGAATGGAGGAGGAGGAGGGAGGAGGAGAAGGAGGAGAGGAAGGGAAGGTGGGAAAGAAGGAAAAAAGAAAAGAAAGTTAATGATGCCATTGTATAAGGTGCCTAGACCTTCTCTACAAACTCGACAATACTGCCCACAAAATTTCTACTCTCATTGGGTCATGAAAGTATTTCTATTTTGTAAAATATAAGCCATATATATATATGAACATGAGTTCCCCAACCCCTACCATCTCTTCTAAAGATTAAGACAAATAAATATTTTTCAATTATCTCTTGCTGTGTACGTAAACCACTCCAAAACTTAGCTGTAATCAGCCGATGAATTCTACTTCACACAGTGTCAACTGAAGTTACTCATGTGGCTACATGCAGCTGGGAGCTGGACCAGGTGCCAAGGTTGTCCTGAACATTATCTCAATCTGGCTCTCCCCAGTCCCCTCCCATAACCTGTCATTACCAAGTGGCCTGGCTTTTTTATTTGGTAGCTGGTAAAAATGGAAGGATGAAAATGAGGGTTAAAAGGGAACGTGTAAGGTCTCTGAAGTTATATACCCAGAATGTACACAATATCATCCCCACTCCATCCTATTGGTCGAAACAAGTCACAGGGCAATGGGGTGATAAAAACACATATGTAATACCTTAATCAATAAAGCAAAAGAAATGGGAAACAATAAAAAAAAATGAATGTTTAAAAAAAAAAGGATAGGAAAGGGAAGTATATTCCACTCCTTAAAGGGAGTCGTGGCACATTCACCCAGCGAACAGGCAGGATGAGAGGGGTTGACGTGTGTGTGTCCAGAAGCAATCATCGTAGAGCCTCTGATTTACAGATTAGGCCCTGGTGTGTGACTAGTGTCAGAACGCTCACCTGGGTGGCTTTCTCACAAGTTTGGGAGCATCTGGGATAAGGCTTTGCTTTGTAAAGCTCCATGTTTTCTGCTAATTGCTTTCGTTTTCTGTTTTCTTGAGGTTTTACATTGTGGCAGGCATGATGCTTTTACTAGGGATCCCAAACCTTCAGACCTGCAGGTATTGCTGAAAAGATGAATAAACCACAATTAAGTAGAAGACAATTTAACTCTGAAGGCAAATTTTAAAATCTCTTAATTGCTTTACAGCAATTGCACTCAATTCTGTGGAGTGTGAGAGAATAATTCCTCAGCAGCACCTTAAATGTAGAGCCCTGTGACATGAGGACTGCAATGCATGGTCACTGGGGTCAATCAAAAGCTAGTATAAAAGGAAAGAGGAAGTTTAAGGCATAGAAAGTGAAAAGTATCTTGTTAAAATAATGGAATAAAAATAGTCCATTATTTCAGAAGAATGATAATAATTAAATATTAAACAAATTAAAGTTAATTAAATAATGCAAAACAATTTAATGATAGTTTAATAATAAAAATTTATAAAATAATTATACAATTGTGATATAATATTCCATGTTCTATATAAATTTTAAAATTGTTATTGTCTGTTGTATTTAAAAAGTTGTGATAATTGTCTACTTAAAGATGGAGTGTTTTAAAAGTCCTCAAGTACTGAAGTTCTAACTTTGAAAAGCACTAGAGTATCTAATTGCTAGATTAAACAAAGTTTTCCAGGGAAACTAAGGAATACATGTCCATCCATATGACGGTGGCACTGTACTGTATAGTAAATATTGACGGTAACTATTCCTGACCCTTAGAATATCTGTGATTTAATTCAAGCATTAAAAGTCATTATAATCCTCATGGAGTCATTGTGGGTTTTTTTGTTACCTGGCAATAACTACTAGGAAACAATAATTTTCTGTTCTAGAAAGTGTTCTAATCCTAGACAAAAATGGTGAATTCTGTGCTTGCTGTACCTGATGCTGATGTTGCCCGAGAAGTTACAAGGAATGGACCTGGCCTTGTGCTGCTCTGATGGTTATCAGTATCTTGGCCATTGTTATTGCCATTCTGACTGTTATGGTCAGTATCTTGACCATTGTTATTGCCACTCTGATTGTTATGGTCAGTATCTTGACCTCTTTTCATTTGTTAAAAATGCTCTTTTTAAGTGATGTCATTTTGTAAACAAATTTGAACTCTGATAAATAAGCATACTGATGGTTCAGAAAATCCTGTCTCTTGAGAGCCCAGATTAAATCCATTTACAAACTGAAAGGGAGGGAGCAACCTGATAATAATCCAGAGGGCATTTTAAAAATTATTATATGCTGGTGTCAAGAAAAAAAAACAAAATTTTGAAAATGAGTCACCTTCCAGGAAGAGGCTTTCTCTTCCCTGCTGGTTCCTGATGCCCTGGCAGTGTCTACACCCTGCTCTGGGTGGCCCTGACCCCAGGCTCAATGCCTGGCTGCTCTGGGTGGCCCTGACCCCAGGCTCAATGCCTGGCTGCTCTGGGTGGCCCTGACCCCAGGCTCAATGCCTCACTGGGGCATATTCTAGATGCAGAACCCAGATTGCCTTATGCTCTGAGATTGTGGACCTCCTGCTTTATTAGAAAATAATTAAAATGTTCAAAATTAGGTTGGAGAGTTGCCAGCTATTCCATGGTTGCTTAAAGGGCAATGATTTGATAACACTTGTAACTGGGAAAACATTTTGGAAAAAGATGCACTTACATTTTCTATAAAAATAAATCCTAAATGTAATTACACACAGAAAAAGTTTCTATACCTTGAAAGGTCTAATAATAGGAAACTAATTAGAAAACAACTTAATGGAAGATAACTGGATGTGCTCCTTTATCACCAGTATTGCTGAATTTGAGATTTTTTGTTTGACTTGCAAAAATGTCTAATACAATTCTCTAAAGTAAAGAAAATTGATAATAATTATTTTGATGGTTAGAATGATATGAGAATTTAATTTTAAAGTGAAATCAGAAAAGGAAATTTTAATGTACCTTATACAAACAAACATATAGAAATTATTAAAAGATCAAATAAAATTTTACAGCCTGTATTCTTTGAAGTTTCACACCCTGTAATTGTGCTTCTTGCCTCATGTCCTTTATAAAATTACATATGTGAGTGAAAATTATTAAGTGAATCATAAATTATGTTTTTCATTTTCTCCACTTGTTTTTGTTTAATTCCCAATGCCCGATGTCAACTTTAAACTCCTTGGCTTTTGGCCAAGATGATAAAATGTACACATTGTAAAATTTTAAATATTTGAAAGACATAAAAACATATGTAATTAAATTATTATACTTCCTGACCCTCACCATAGTGACAAAATATTCTTAAAGATTCTTAAAGATTATAAAGTGTTTTAAATAGATGTCAAAGTTACAGATTTAGCACTATCTTAAATTTCATAGATGAGAGAGACATAGTCGAAATTTTAATTTAGTTATATTACTATGCATAAAAATTCGAGGAGGCTTGAGACCAACGCCAGTGAACCCAGTCAACAGATTATTGCTAGTCATTCAAACAGGAGAGGTCCAAGGTGAGCTGAGAACAGTACCTGTGGTGATGGAAGAAAGGGCACTACTTAAGAAATATTTAATAGGTTAGCTTTGGACTGGGAGATGAATTAGAGGAGGATGTTGAGGAAAACAAGGCTTGAGAATGGCCCACAGGCTTTAGGGTTGTGTTAAAGTGGTGAGTAATGGTATCAACTGGAAAGCATATGGCATTGTTCAGTTTTCAGAGATTTTGAGTTAGAGGTAATTGTGGACATTATATTATTGATATTAATAAAAATTTGGATTTATGGCTTTGAGACCCTCAAGACTCATTAATAAAGGTATTAGAACACTGAAAGGTTATTTTAAGATAGTTTAAAAAAAGAGGACAGAAATTAGCAACAGCAGGAATTCAGGTGTCTCACTATTTTATTGCTATTATAAAACCACTCCAAAACTTAATGGATTAAAACAAAAATGATAAGATATTGTTTCAAATCTCTGGGGGTTAATTAAATATTATCTGTCAGTCTTACCTGGGTTCACTCTTGTGGCTGCATGAAACTTACAGGTCACCTGGAGGCCGGTCTCAGGTGAGACCCGAGGGTTAGTGGACTCTATTTCTGTGCTGTCTTTGATCCCAGGTTGCTTCTCAACATCTCCAGAGAGCAAAGGCTGACTCTGCAGTTTCTGGGGCCTACTCTCCAGATCTGAACAATATAATTTTCACCATTTTCTCTTGGTGTAAGCAAGACTCTGGCCAGCTCAGTTTAGTGGAGAAATACACTCCACCCCCTTTTCGAAGGAGCTACAAAATAGTGTGGTCATATTTTCCCATTTACCACATCTTGGAAATACCAATATGAAGGGTAACACATAGAAGAGGCTGGAAAAAAATGAAAATTATTATAATGAGTGTAGAAGAACCATAAGATATTTATGTCATGGAAGCCAAAAGGAAAAAAAAGAATGCTGAAGAAAAAGATTAACAGGGTCAAATTTTCCAGAACGTTAAAATACCACCTGATCTAGTGAGTAAGTATCAGTACTAGATTTAGTAACTAGGGATTCCCATTGAACAGAAAAAAAAAAAACAACAAAAAACAGTTCAGTGAGAGAGTGGGGATAGAAGCCAGGGTGACATTCATTGAAAAGTAGATGGGAGTAAGATATTGAAGTAGTCATATTAGATTATTTTTTCTAAATTTTTGAGGAGAGGAAAGTAGAAGGTGATTCAGAAGTATTTAATGTTGTATTTTTTATTTAATGGGAGACATATGAGTACATCTACAGGCTTATAAGGAAGTGATAAAGAGACAAAGGTTGGAGAGACACATATAGACAAGCAGATAGAGACAGAAATGGATGATGGAAAGACACAGATGAAAGAAAAAGAGGAAGAGACAGAGAAACACAGAGAAATAAGCAGATACACACAGAGACAGAGACACTGAGAGAAAGAAACTCCTCAGAGAGAAAGAGACAGAACAACAGAATAAGAGATAGGGAGCCTCATACCTAATGCTCCACACATACCAGCCCAAAGTTATAGAGATAGAAACATGGAGACATGGAGATAAAAAGAGGCATATACCCAGAATCCCATTCACAGATCAAGAGAGGGGTGGAGGAAAAGAGATCTGAGACAGAGATGTGGACAGAGACAGGAACTGACACTGAGTATAGAAATAACAGTTTCAAGAACAAGGATAGAAAAATTGGGCCTGGGAAGGCCAAGGATCTCATCTCTCAGAATGGAAGGGGTTTAGGATGAGTGTTTGTACATGTAAGTTTACAGGAGTTGAGGGAAATCAAACTTGATAGTCTCAACACCATTGAAAAGATTACGTAATTATGCCTTAGCTGGTTTGGTTCAGTGAATTTGGTTCACTATTTTATTGCATCAGCCTGAGGACCGAAGGGTCCCAGGTTTGATTCCCAGTCAAGGGCACATACTTCTGTTGCAACCTCCTCCTAGGCTTGGGCCCTGGTGGGGGCTCATGCAGGAGGCAACCAATCACTGTGTTTGTCTCACATCAATATTTCTCTCTGTTTTTCCCCCTCTCTTCCACTCTTTCTAAACAGTAATGGAGAATTTCAAGATGGCAGCAGGGAGGAGGGCAGTGAGGGAGAGAGTGTGAGTGAGTGAAGGACCAAAAGAGGAGTGTGTGGACATGTGGTGTGTGTGTGTGTCTGAGGGAGGGACAGCTAGATCTCATAGGACATTCAGGGGCTGGCACACAGGGCTCGCATAGCCAGGAAGCCTCTGCTACCACAGTAATCTCTCCCAGAGTGCCAGCTCTGTTGCAGACCCTGCACCATCTTGAAGGGGAGAGCTGCAGTGTCTGGGAGCCCAGCCTCACCTCCGCCCAGGGTGCCCTCAGACACCACCCTGGAACTTACAGCCACACCAGCCAGGGAACTGCTGCCTCGGCTGTGAAGCCACAAACACCCAGACTCTAGCTTCTCTGGCTGAGGGTTACTGTCAGTTCTGGAGCAGGCTCCACTCCCATCAGCCAGATGCTTTAGCCCTGGGCACTGTGATCTCACCAGCAGCCACGTGAAAAGCCACTGCCCAGGACCACATGGGGAGCCAGCAGCCACTGTCCATAACTGCATGGGGAGCCAGAAGCCGCCCCACAAACCCTGGGGAGCAGCCAACGACCACATGGAGAGCAGCCACCATCTGTGACTGCCCAAGGAGCAGCCACTGCACCGTGACCATAAGAGGAGCACCTCCTGCCCGTGACTGCATGACTCACCACCAGGCCCTCTGATGCAGCCATAATCCCCGCACAATTAGACACCTAGATCCTTCAGTGAAAGCAAAAATGGGGAGACAGAAGAACAACCCCCAAAGGAAAGAAAGGGAGAAATCACCAGGAAAAGAACTAAATGAAACAGAGGCATGCAATATGTCAGAAAATAATTCAGACTAAGGGTCATACAGTTTATAAACTAGATGGATGAGAAAATCAACAAACTATGTAAGAATCAAGAAGAAATAAAGAGTGATAGAGCTACAAGAAAAAGCACTATGGAAGCTTTCAACAGTAGACTAGGAGAAATGGAAGACCGAATTAGCGAATTAGAAGACAGGGAAGCAAAACACACCCAATCTGAACTGCAATTGGAGAAAAAAAAAATCAAAAGACAGGAGGAGAACCTGAGGGAGCTATGGGACAACATTAAATGAAAAAACATACATATAATAGGGGTACCAGAATGACAAGAAGAAGAGCAAGGGCTAGAAAACCTTTTCAAGGAATTAATGTCAGAAAACTTTCCTGATTTGGGAAACAAAAAAGTCACATAAGCACAGAGAGTCCCAAACAAGATAAACCCAAAAAGACCCACACCAAGACACATCGTAATTACAATGGCAAACATTAACGACAAAAAGAGAACCTTAAAGGCTGCAAGAGAGAGACAAAAAGTTACCTACAAGTTGATAATCCCATTAGATTATCAAATGATTTCTCAACAAAAACACATCAGGCCCGAAAGGAATGGAAGGAAGTATACAAAGTGATGCAAAGCAAGGGACTGAATCCAAGAATACTCTATCCAGCAAGGCTATCATTCAAAATTGAAGGGGAAATCAGGAACTTCACAGACAAAGAAAGACTAAGGGAGTTAATCACTACCAAGCCAGCAATGCAAGAAATGCTAAAGGGACTGTTGTAAAAAGAAGGGAAAAAAAGGGGAGGGAAGATGGAACACAGGCAAAAAAATAAATATGGCTACAAACAAGTACCTATCAATAATAACTTTAAACATAAATGGACTAAATGCTCCAATCAAAAGGCAGCGAGTGGCTGAATGGTTAAAAAAAAATGACCCATATATATGCTGTCTACAAGAGACCCACATCAGAACAATAGACTCACACAGACTGAAAGTGAAGGGATGGAAAAATATCTTTCAGGCAAATGGAAATGAAAAAAAAAAAACTGGGGTAGCAATACTTGTATCTGACAAAATAGACCTCAAAATGAAGGCCTTAACAAGAGATAAGGAAGGCCACTTCATAATACTAAAGGGATTTATACAACAAGAGGATATAACTATGCTAAACATAAATGCACCCAATGCAGGAGCACCCAAATATATATATAAAACTTTTGGAAAATATCAAGGGAGAGTTTTACAGCAATACTATCATAGTAGGAGACTTTATTACCACACTGACATCACTGGATAAATCCTCTAGACAAAAAAAAAATCAGCAAAGAAACAGCTATCTAAATGACTCACTAGATCAGATGGACTCAATTTATACCTTCAGAATATTTCACCCCAAAGTTACAGAATATACATTCTTCTCAAATGCACATAGGACATTTTCAAAGATAGATCATATATGGAGTCACTGGCAAAGTCTTTCCAAATTCAATAAGATTGAAATGATATCAAGCATCTTCTCAGACCACAATGGCATTATATTAGAAATCAACTACAATAATAACAATAAAAAATTTCAAACAGTTGGAGTCTGAATAACATGCTATTAAACAATGATTGGGTTACCAAAAAGATTAAAGAAGAAATTAAATACATCCTGGAAATAAATGACAATTATAACATAACAATCCAAAACCTATGGGACACAGTGAATGCAAACCTGAGAGGGAAATTCATAGCATTACAGGCCTACATCAAAAA
This sequence comes from Myotis lucifugus, assembly GCF_000147115.1. Classification (NCBI taxonomy): domain Eukaryota; kingdom Metazoa; phylum Chordata; class Mammalia; order Chiroptera; family Vespertilionidae; genus Myotis; species Myotis lucifugus. The sequence continues at coordinate 498,910 of NW_005871337.1, read as the reverse complement.
ACAAGAAAAAATGGTAATAAATCATCTAACTCTGCAACTTAAAGAATCAGAAAGAGAGCAACAAGAAAAGTCCAGAGTGAGAAGAAGGAAGAAGATAATAAAGATCAGAGCAAAAATAAATGACATAGAGACCAAAAAGCAATAAAAAAGATCAATGAAACCAAGAGCTGGTTTTTTGAAAAGATAAACAAGATTGATGAACCTCTAGCCAGGCTCACCAAGAAGCAAAGAGAAACGAAAGAGGCAAAATAACAACAGACCCTACTGAAATATAAAGGATTATAAAAAAACAACACTATTAACAACTCTATTCCAACAAACTTAACAACCTAGAGGAAATGGATATATTTCTACAAAAATATGACCTTCCAAAACTCAATCAAGAAGAATCAAAAAATCTCAACAGGCCAATAACTAAGGAGGAAATTGAAGCAGTCATCAAAAAACTTTCAGCAAACAAAAGCTCGGAGCCAGATGGCTCCACAAGGGAGTTTTACCAAACATTCAAAGAAGAACTAAAACCTATCCTTCTAAGACTATTCTAAAATATTAAGAGGAAGGAACACTTACAAGCTCTTTCTATGAGGCCAGCATTACCCTAATCTAAAAACCAGATACAGACACTACAAAGAAAGAGAATTACAGGCTAATATCCCTGATGAACATAGATGCTAAAATCCTCAACAAAATTATAGCAAATTAAATCCAGCCTTACATTAGAGAGATCATATACCATGACCAAGTGGGATTTATTCTGGGCTCCACGGCTGGTACAATATCAGCAAATCAATAAACGTGATACATCATATAAACAAATTGAGAGACAAAAATCACATACTTATATCAATTGATGCAGAAAAGGCATTTAACAAAATCCAACACCCTTTCCTGATAAAAATTCTCAGCAAAGTGGGAATAGAGAGATCATACCTCAACATAATAAAAACTTTATATGACAAATCTACAGCAAACATCATACTCAATGGTCAAAAACTAAACTAAAACCATTCCCCCTAAGAACAGGAATAAGACAGGGATGCCCACTTTCACCATTCTTGTTTGTCATAGTACTGAAAGTGCTAGCCATAGCGATCATACAAGAAGAAGAAATAAAAAAGCCTCCAAATTGAAAAAGAAGAAGTAAAATTGTCATTATTCACAGATGACATGATATTATACTTCGAAAACCCTAAAGACTCCATCAAAACGCTACTAGACTTAATAAATGAATTTGGCAATGTATCAGAATACAAAATTAACACCCAGAAATCTATGGATTTTTTATACACCAATAATGAACTCATAGAAAGAGAAATTTAAAAAAAAATCACATTTACCATTGCATCACAAAAATTAAGCTACCTAGGAATAAATTTACCAAGGAGGTAAAGGACCTGTACTCAGAAAATTACAGAATGCTGAAAAAAGAGATAGAGGATGACATAAACAAATGGAAGAATATACCCTATTCATGGATTGGCAGAATCAGCATCATTAAAATGTCCATACTAGCTAAAGCAACATATAGATTCAATTCAATCCCCATTAAAATACCAAATGCATACTTCAAATATCTAGAACAAACTCTCCAAAAATTCATCTGGAATAAAAAAAGACCCCGAATAGCTGCAGCAATCTTGAGAAAGAACAAAGTTGGAGGGATCACAATACCAGATATCAAGCTATACTACAAAGCTACTGTTCTCAAAACTGCCTGGTACTGGCATAAGAACAGACATATAGACCAATGGAACAGAACAGAGAATCCAGAGTTCAACCAAGCCATTATGCTCAATTAATATTTGACAAAGAAGCAAGAATATACATTGGAGTCAGGACAGTTTCTTCAATAAATGGAGTTAGGAAAATTGAACAGATACATGCAAAAAAAATGAAACTAAACCACCAACTTACACCATACACAAAAATAAACTCAAAATGGATATTTGGTAATACGCAGTTACAATCGGCCTGAGTTTACACGTTTCCCGCACTCCACCGCAAATCTATATGAACCGAGTTAAAGACGGCTCCCGCGGAGTACGCGCAATTCACGCGAGCCGACTTAACTCGTTTCCCGCACTCCAAGTGTTCAATAAATGGAGTTAGGAAAATTGAACAGATACATGCAAAAAAAATGAAACTAAACCACCAACTTACACCATACACAAAAATAAACTCAAAATGGATAAAGGACTTAAACTTTTGATGGGAAACCATGAAAATCTTAGAAGAAGCCATTGGCAGCAAAATAGCAGACATCTGTCGAAAAAATATCTTTACTGTTACTGCTTCTAGGGCAATGGAAACTAAGGAGAAAATAAACAAACGGCATTACATCAAAATAAAAAGCTTCTGCACAGCAAAAGAAACCATTAATAAAACAGCAAGAAACCCACTGCAATGGAGAACATATTTGCCAATGTTATCTCCAATAAGGGTTTAATCTCCAAAATGTATAGGGAACTCATACAACTTAACAAAAGGAAGATAAACAATCCAAAAAATGGGCAAAGTACTTAAATGGACACCTTTTGAAAGAGGACATACAGAGGCCAAGAGACATATGAAAACATGCTCAAAGTCACTAAGCATCTGAGAGATGCAAATCAAAACAACAATGAGGTACCATCTCACACCTGTCAGAATGGCTATCATCAACAAATCAACAAACAACAAGTGCTGGAGAGGATGCAGTGAAAAGGAACCCTCTTGCACTGCTGAGGGGAATGCAGACTGGTGCAGCCACTGCGGAGAACAGTATGGCATTTCCTCAAAATACTAAAAATGGAACTTCCATTTGACCCAATAATTCCACTTCTTGGAATATATCCCAAGAAAACAGAAGCACCAATCAGAAAGGATATATGCACCCCTATGTTCATAGCAGCACAATTTACTATAGCTAAGATTTGGAAATAGCCTAAGCGCCCGTCAGCAGATGAGTGGATTAGAAAACTGTGGTACATCTACACAATGGAACACTATGCTGCTGTAAAAAAGAAGGTATTCTTACCATTTGCAACAGCATGGATGGAACTGGAGAGCATTATGCTAAACGAAATAAGCCAGTCAGAGAAAGATAAATATCACATGATCTCACTCATTTGTGGAATATAATAAACAACATAAACTGATGAACAAAAACAGAACCAGGGTCATAGAAGCATCAAATAGATTGACCTATGAGGGAAAGCGGGGAGTGGGGGTAGGTAAGAGATCAACCAAAGGACTTGTATGCTTGCATATGAGCATAAGCAATGGACACAGACAGGGGGAGGGTATGTGCTGGGCATTGGGGGTGGCTGGGGAGAGGTCAATTGGGGAAAAAGGAGACTTATGTAATACATTAAATAATAAAGAACTTAAATTAAAAAAATAAAAAGCAATGGAAAAATATGCTCTGGGGAGGATTAAAAAAAACAAAACAAAAGAGTAGGTGATTAAATATGTTTAAAACAAGAGACACTGGGAGCTGTGTGAGAGGAGAGGTTCCAGCCCTGGCCGCCTGTTAGAATCAACTTGGAATATATTTGTAAATACCATAGCTTAGGCCCAACCTTATTCTTATTTATTTAATTGCTCTGGTGTGAGCCTGCCTGAGCGTTGGAAAATAAATCTCTCCAGGTAACTAAAAAATATGGGCAGGCTTAGCAGTAAGGGCAGCAACAGAGTTTGGGCATCATATCTGTGGGTGATGTTCTCAGGGGCAGACCATGAAAGAGTGATGGGATTGGTGGATTCGAGGCTCCGATGGGTATCACCGCCCCCCAACCTGATCATTTGGGTTTCTGTATGAGCTCTTGGCTGCCCAGACAGAGAGAATAAGACTGCAGGATTTTCCAGGAAAGCAATAGACTAGAAGAGTCTTCTGAGACACAGCGACAGTGGAAAACAAGGTCACAGGTTTGCTAAGGAAGAAAACCAAATCCATGCACATAGAGTGGAAGAAACTACTGGGTTAAGGTGTTTAGAAAGACCTACAGTAGCAGCCCTGGTCCGGGAAGGGGGATGGGTCGACAAGTGAAATGGATACTAGAGTCAAAAGAGATTCCGGAACTGCACTCCTGGGACCATTCTGGGACTGCATTCGCTGACCCTGAAGGGAAAGTCACTTGGGATGGTTTTGTTAAAACTCCTTATTTTTGTGCGTTAGGAAGATCAAAATAGGAAACAAAGGCTGCAAATGGGTTCAGTCAGTTGCTTAAGGCCATGCAAGCAGATGTACAGAAGTCAGGCCTGGTTCAGCCCAAGCGCTGAATTACTATTAACTACTATTACTATTCTCAGTAACAAACAGCGCCAACACTAAGTCTATCCAAGTCAAAGATATCTGCTTCTCATGTAAACTGAGTGGTCTCATTTCCAACCAGTTCCCTGTTTCACGGAAACACTCCTACACACACACCTCTCAGCTGGATGCAGGTGGTGAAAGGCCAGCACCTCCGGGAACCCAGTCTCTGCTCACTAATCTCCACCATCAAACCACAGTGGCCTCAGGGAGGCGCTGCTGTTTGTATTCTTTCTGGGTGAACAGTCTTGCTGGAATATTAAGCATCTTTTCAAATATATATTTTTATTGACAATATTACAGATGTCCCCCAATACCCCCCTCTGCCCAGCTTCTACCCGCCTTGGGTTTTCACCACACTATGGTCTGTGCCCATGGGCTATGCATATAAGCATATAAGTTCATATTTTCTAAAGTCTGGGGAATATCTGTTAACTCACATCAAAGAGCAGCAGGTATAATCAGGGGTTCACGAGCAGGTGCCTCAGGGGCTTGGGGAGAGTGCAGTTGTGACATCAGTGGGGAGATCCAAGCTCATTTCCAGAAGCTGCTCAGGAGAGCAGACCCTTAATCCATCAGCTTGGCTGTGGTCTAAAGATCTACCTGGAAAAACAGGAAACTCTCCATGGTTTGCAAACTCACTAATCATACAGACCCCCTACGGTTGTTACTAAAAATAACATTCTGGGCCATTTCCTAAAAATTATTCTTTAGTACATTTGAGATTGAAAGTGGGGATCCATATTGATGAGACCCTCCAGTTGATTCTTATAATAGCTTGGAAAGCTTTGCATGAACTAACTTAAATCAGATGCTCTCTCTCCTTACCCAGCAAGCTTTGCAGCTTTCCTAGAGCTTTGGTTGCTCCAACTGAAGTTGGCAGACCGGCACCAGCAGCATCAAATTAGAAGAATTTGAGAGTTCAAAACCATGGACTCAACCCCAACCCAGAGAATCAAAATCAGTATTTTACTAAATCACTGAGGTCTTAATGGTACATTAAAGGTTGAGGCTGGAGAGCCAGCTGCCTAGAAACTATGGAGAGATAAGTCCCCATCCAATATTTGACAGATGGAACTAAGAATCAGGGTGGTCCATATCAGTCAGTGACTGGGAGATTTGCTTCAGAGGAAGCCTCAAAGAATATTCTGGAAAATTACCTGACCTATATAAGGTTATCATTTATTGCTTTGAAGGTCCATACCAGTCATAATTTTTCATGCTTATAAATATCAACAGGAAATAGTTTTCATATGGTAGAAACAGTAAATATTATCCTTTATATACTTCATATATTCCTAAGTGTGTTCTACAGTTATGTTTATGCAATGGGATATGTAACAGCATGCAATAGTAAAGTAGCTTTGAGACTCAATCATTGACTAAGATTGTCATTACTGCGATGTTTCTCAGAGCCTTGGTGTTCCCTGTGACCTTCCAAGAAGAGGGCAGAATGAAGTGTTTTCCAACATCATTGGACCACACATTACTTTCATTTTACAGAACTTCTCATAACAGTATGTTCTGCAGAACACAATTTGGGAAATAAAAATACATAAAGTGAGTCCTCAGATACATGAAAGTCAATAAAAATTGTGTTTGGTATTTTCCTGCCTGTCATGGCATCTGAGTACTCTGCCACCTTCCATGGGATGATGATGCTTCGAATAGACATGTCACCACAGCCATGAAGCTACTGACACTTTAACTCCTACATCTTTCAGAATATAAAGTACTCTAGTTCCAGCAATAATTTTACGGCCTCACTGCATTTGACATGTTTGAAACTCTGTAAAACAATCAAATATTGACATTTTCTCCTTTTATTTAAAAAAAAAACAACACAAAACGGAATTATTTGGGGTATATAAACATGGTGTTAGTTGTTGCCATAATACCAGATTAGATTATCTAATTTTATTTTATTTTGGTAAATCTGCATTTTATTGACAAATATTGTAAAGACTGTAGGGTGGTGTATTTCAAGTTTAGTGTCTTCCTGGAGATAGAGTTGGACTGACTCCTTTACATCAGAAATATCTGACCCTTTCCCAAATCTGTCATTTGAATAATAATTCAACATGAGCTCATTGCTTGGCAAAGTATGAGGTTATCCCACTGACCTGAACTCCACATTTGATGATGGTAAACCAGCTACATGATGTGGGAATATCTACATGCAGACGCGCATGCGTGCACACATTGCCAGAGCTTGGTGTAACCCCTCCAAGATCCAACCACATGGCCATCCTAATGATAGAGGCTAACTGCTCAGTTCCATCAGCTGCAGGCAGTGGTCTCAGTTAGAGATGGGTGGAAAGTTACATGGCTTTATCGTATCCAGCCATCTCATGTCCACAGCTCAGCCTTTGCAAAGTCCTTTAAGTGAATTTGAAAGAGGAACATTTCTTCAATCAGGACAACTCGTCCTGTGACTCTTGCTGATGCAATAAAAATATTGTCACTCTCCCCTTTGCACCTCAAGTATGAGAAAACATATGCTATGTAAACATTCTGATATTGCAATGATTTATCATCCAGGGGGAAATGAGATCCCAGTCTGACTTTGAAGGAGATGGAGAATTGCAGTGTCAACAGCCAGAGAGAATTCTCCCTGTGCCCACTCAGACATGTCTGAGCCTTTGGTTGTTTTTCAACCTCCTTTGAACAGTGTAAATATATACTTTAAATGGTTGTAATGTAAAATTAAAATGTATAATTTTGAATGACCAACAGCACGTTATATTTTTCAAAATCTATTTCTAAGTTGAAAAATCTCTGGGAAGAAATTTTAGGGATTTCTTGAAAAATGAATTAGCTAAAATAATTTCAATAGCAAAAGAGTAATTTATAAATTTATTTTGAAAATGTTGGAAAACTTGATAATTCCAGTGCCTAGTTTCCCAGGAAACAGAATTAGAGTTCAAATAATGAGAAGTAAATGAAAGCTGAGTTACACCTGAGAATATATCCTATTTGTGAGACCAAGGTTTGGCATATTGAGTTGTGGTGTCTGGACGTAAGCTATGAATATTAAAATAATTGCACCTGTTATTATTCATGTCTGTAGTACAGACACAGCCATTTTAGTGATCCAGAGACAAAATCAAGTCCACACACATCAGTTGCCTGAAAATGTACTAACTTGTCTGTCTTCTCTAGCCTTTCTTTCCCACGTCTAGTGCCTCAAACTGCATTCATCTCTGGGCTGAGTTGGGGTTATTACTCCATGCTTTCGCCACTTTCCTCAGGGCCAAGCTCGGATTTCTAAGTAGAGACAGCTATTAGCAATATAGGATAATGTTATGGACTGAATGTTTGTGCTTCCTCAAAATTCACATCTTGAAGCACAAGCCTTCCATGAAATAGTATTTGCAGGTGGAGCCTTTAGGAGAGATGTAGTACAGTGTGAGTTGAGGATGTGCCAGACATGAAGGACTTAGTGGGGGCCTGCAGTCACTTGGTGTTGGTTTGACCTCTGGAGAGATGGAGCCTCCCTGGTTGGGAATACTCAGTAGCATTGTCACACCCTCTGGTGTCAGTAAGTGCTGTCTGTACAACCCAACTGGGAGAGGAAATGTGGCAGCTCATTCCCGCCCTTCCTGGATGGCAGCTCATTCCCGCCCTTCCTGGACACCGACCTGTGCCTTTTTCCCTGTTCTGAGTTTAATCTGTACCTCACCCTGCAAAAACTGTAACCGGGAGTGTGATGGCTTTACCGAGTTCCGGGAATCCTACCAGTGAATCACTGAACCCAAGGGTGGCCTTGGGGCCTCCCAAACTCCAGTGTGCTTTTACACGGAGGCTGTATTCATGTATAACTTTTACATTTTTTAAGCAAAGTTACACACACACATGCACGTAGACCCATAGAAAGTGAATTTCAACAAAAGAATTAGCCACTTGTCAGCATTAAGACTTTCAAGCTTGTGTCTCAATTATTTTTACCATTTGAATAATTTGTAATCATATATGGGAAATTTTGGGCAAAAGCTTGTGTTTATTTGGTTTCAGAGGCACATGCCACAGCAGGGTGGGAGACAGACAGAGGTCATGAGGCTTTGACCGAAACTGGAGCCTGGCCCTTAAGTAACATGAACTTCACACATTATGTAACCTACCTCTTCAAGACTTCTTTAATTAATCAAGAGGATTCAGAACAATACCTGTAGCATTCATGAAATATAGATTTACTTTTACTATTTGTATTTTAATATTTTTATCATTCATGAAATATAGATTTACTTTTATTATTTGTATTTTAATATTTTTATTTTACACATAGATAGATTTTATTGGTTTTAGCATGTTAGTATATATTTCTCCCTTGTGATAATTAGGGGTAAAATTGGCTAACTATAAAGTTTTAAATGGAAAATCCATTTTTAAACTGTATGGTATTTCTTTATTGTTTCAGGAATTTAGAATAGCATGAGAGTAACTTAAGATGAGCTTACTTTTAATTGTATTAGTTAACACTTTTAGATCCTTATAATATCTATTTTTTTTCAAGTCTTTGTAAAAACAATGGCTCATTGTGCTTGCCTTAAATTCTGTCTAGTCACATCTATAATTTGAATTTCTTTTTCCACAGTTAAATATGCTTGTATTCAACAGATTTGTTTATATTTTTAAAATATTGTTGAAAGTATTACATATGTCCCATTTCCCCCCCATTGACCCTTTATAGTCCACCCCCACACACCATGCCAGGCCTTCAGTACCCTATTGTCTGTGGCCATGGGTTATGCATATATGCATACCCGGTCTTTGGTTGTTCTCTTCCCACCAACCTACACATCCCTGACTTCCCTCTGATATTTGACAGTCTGTTCCAAGCTTCTATGTCTCTGGATGTGTTTTGTTCAACAGTTTATTTTGGTCATTAGATTCCACATATGAGTGATATTATGTGATACTTGTCTTTCTCTGAGTGGCTTATATGCTTAGCATAACAAACTCTAGGTCCCTCCATGCTGTCTCAAAAGGTAAGAGGTGCTTCTTTTTTACAGCTTCATAATATTCCATGGGGTAAATGTACCACAGCTTTTTTATCCACTCATCTACTTAGGAGGCACTTGGGCTGTTTCCAAATCTTAGCTGTTAGAAATTGTGCTGTTACGAACATAGAGGTGCATATAGTCTTTCTGATTGCTGTCTCTGGTTTCTATAATATATTCCTAGAAGTGGGATCACTGGGTCAAATGTCAGTTACATATTTAATATTTAGAGGAAATTCCATACATTTTCTATAATGGCTACATCAGTCTCCATTCCCACCAGCAGTGTGCTAGAGTTCCCTTTCTCCACATCCTCACCAGCAATTGTCATTTGTTGATTTGTTGATGGTAGCCATTCTGACAGGTGTGAGGTGATACCTCATTGTTGTTTCAATTTGCATCTCTCTAATGATCAGTGACTGAGCATTTTCTTTTGTATGTTCCTTGGCCATTTGTATGTCCATTTTAGAAAATTGTCTATTTAGGTCCTTTGCTCATTTTTTAAGTAGATTGTTTGTCTTCCTTTTATTAAGGTGTATGAGTTCCTTATATATTTTGGATAGTAACTCTTTATCAGATGTATCATTGCCAAATATGTTCTCCCATACAGTGGACTCCCTTTGCATTTTGTTGATTGTTTCTTTTGCTGTGCAAAAGCTTTTTATTTTAATGTAGTTCAATTTGTTTATTTTCTCCTTATTTTACTTTCCCCCAGGAGATGTATCCTCAAACATATTGCTGTGAAATATATCTGAGATTTTGCTGCCAATGGCTTTTTTTTCTAGGATTTTTATGATTTCCTGCCTTGCATTTAAGTCTTTTATCCATTCTTGTGTATGGTGTAAGTAGGTGGTCTGGTTTCTTTCTTTTTTTTTTTTTTTCTTTTTTGCATGTATCTGTCCAATTCTCCCAACGCCATTTATTGAAGAGACTGACTGTTTTCTCTCCATTATATGTTCTTGCCTCTTTTGTCAAATATTAATTGAGCGTAATGGCTTAGGTTCATTTCTGCAGTCTCTAGTCTATTCCATTGATCTATATTTCTGTTCTTGTGACAGTACCAGGCTATTTTGATTACAGTGGCTTTGTGGTATAACTTAATATCTGGTTGTGATCCCTCCAACTTTGTTCTTCTTTCTTAAAATTGTTGCGGCTATTTGGGTTATTTTTTAGTTCCATATAAATTGTTGGAGTATTTGTTCTCTATCTGTGAAATATGCCATTGGTATTTTAATAGGGATTGTAATGAATCTATTGATTGCTTTGGGTAGACTGGACATTATAATGATGTTAATTCTACCAATCCATGAACACACTATATTCTTCCACTTGTTTCTATCTTCCTCTATAACTTTATTAGGTGTCCTATAGATTTCTGAGTACAAGTCTTTTATTTCCTTGGTTAAGTTTATTCATAAGTATCTCAATTTTTTTGTTGCATTAGTAAATGGGATTGTTTGTTTAATTTCTCTTTCTGAGAGTCTACTATTGGTGTATAAAAATGATATGGATTTTTGGGTGTTAATTTTGTAGCCTGCTACATTTTTAAATTCATTTATTAAATCTAGTTGTATTTTGATGGAGTCTTTAAGTTTTCTATGTATAGTATCATGTCATCTGCAAATAATGAAAGTTTTACTTCCTCCTTTCCAATTTTGATGCCTTTTATTTCTTTTTCTTGTCTCATTGGTATGGCCAGGAATTCCAGAACTATGTTGAACAAGAGTGGTGAAAGTGGGCATCCCTGTCTTGTTCCTATTCTTAGGGAAAATGGTTTTAGCTTTTGTCCATTGAGTATGATGTTGGCTGTAGGTTTGTCATATATAGCCTTTATTATGTTGAGGTATGATCCCTCTACTAATGGCCCAGTGCACATTGAAAGGAAATTAATTAAAAGAAATATTTTAATATTGCTATTTTCCCTTTCTCTATAATAGAAGTGTCAACCAAATTCACAATCGACAATGACAATTCGAAAACACGTGTGCAATTGGCACCAGCGATTATATATATATATATATATATATATATATATATATATATATATATATATAAACTTGCTTAATTAGACCTGCTTTCTGAGTTAGCTAAACTTTTTCCAGCTCAGTGAAGCACCCCAACTTCTCTTTCAGGTAATTGTCAGCAACACAGCAGTAAATATCAACACTAAGCAGATTATTATTGTAGATCACACAGGGAGAACAAAGGGTAAAATATTTAACTGCAGCAGTGTTTGACTATATTCTGTGCAGTGAGAAAACCTGAAGTCATTTTCAAGGTCCACCATTTCTTACTTCTTTTCAGATGGGTCAAGTTTCTAAGCTTTCTAAATCTCTGTTTTCTGGCAAATGAAAAGAAAATAGGATTCCACCGAGTCTCCTATCTACCACCTCCAGGACTTCTGTGAGGATCACATGAGATGAGACATGGGAAAATGCTTTACAGACATTTGGTTAAAGTGTAAAATGTTTCCACCTGGCTATAAAGCAAGTCATGTTCCTGGGCTGAAGAAACTCCAAGGAAACTAGTCACTAGGGAGAGGATGCCAGACATTGCTATGTGACTTCATCACCTGGCGCCCACAGCAACTGTTTCTGGGCTTGGCTGGGCTGGGCTGTGGGCCCCATTTTGCATCATGGGGTCTCAGCAGCATTGGCTGCGATTTGGTGGGCTGTTGCTCCAGGGTGGTGGTGGGGCCTGTGTCCCACTTGGGGGAAGCCAAGTGTTGCTTTATCTGCACCAGGTCCACGGTGCCGTTTCTCTGTAAATGGCCAGTGTGAGTCACGACAGTTCCTGCATTGAGTGTCTGCCCCCTGGTGGTCAGTGTGTGTCATAGTGACCAGTCAGATGGTTGGACATTTATCATATTAGCCTTTTATATATATAGATTCCCACTTTGTTGAGAGTTTTACCAAAAAAGGGTGTTAGATTTTGTTGAATGCCTTTTCAGCATCTATTGATATGATGATTTTTGTCTTTCAATCTGTTAATATGCTGTATCACATTTATTGATTTATGACTATTGTACCAGAATTGCATCCCTAGAATCAATCCCAGTTGGTCATGGTGTATGATCTTTTTAATGTATTGTTGAATCTAAATTTGCTAAAAATGTTTTGAGGATTTTGGCATCTATGTTCATCAGGGATATTAGGCTATAGTTCTCTTTCTTTGTCATGCCTTTATCTGGTTTTGGAATCAGGGTAATGCTGCCCTCATAGAAAGAGTTGGGAAGTGTTCCTTCCTCTTGAACTTTTTGGAATAGTTTTTTGTGAATTCTCCTGAACCATGGCTTTTGTTTTCTAAGAGGTATTATTATTATTATTATTATTATTACTTCAATTTCATTATTAGTTGTCTGCCAATTCTGGTTTTCTGATTCTTCCTGATTGAGTTTTGGAAGATTATCTTTTTCCAGGAATATACACATTTCGTTCAGGTTGTCCCATTTATTGGAATAAGGTATTTAATAATAATTTTTTTTACAATTCTCTGTATTTCTGTGGGGTCAGTTGCTATTTCACATCCTTCATTTCTGATTATTTTTTGTTTTTTGGGGTCCTCTATCTTTGTTTCCTGGTGAGTCTAGCTAGAGTTTCATCAATCTTATTTATACTTTCAAAGAACCAGGTCTAAGCTTTATTGATCTTTTGTATTTTTTTGGTTTCTATGTCATTTATCTCTACTCTGATATTTATTATTTGTTTCCTTTTCTTGTTGCTCTATATCTAAATTTTTAAGGTCTAGAGTTAGATAACTCATTACCAGTTTTTCTTGTTTTTTTGAGCTATGAGCTATGCCTGTAGTGCTATGAACTTCCCTCTCAGGATTGCTTTCACTGTGTCCCATAGATTTTGGATTTTTGTCATTTGTTTCCAGGATGTTTTTTATTTCTTCTTTGATTTCTTTGGTAACCCATTCATTGTTTAATAGCATGCTATTTTGCCTCCAGGTGTTTGATATTTTTTTATTGTTTTTATTGTAGCTGATTTCTAATTTCATGCCATTGTGGTCTGATAAGATACTTGATATGATTTCAATACTCTTGACTCAGTAGAGACTTAGCTTGTATCCAAACATGTAGTCTATCTTTGAATCTGTTCCATGTGCACTTGAGAAGAATGTATATTCTGTAGCTTTGGGGTGAAATGTTCTGAAGATGTCACTTAGTTCTATGTAGTCTAGAGTGTCATTTAGGATTGCTATTTCTTTGTTACATATATGATTGCTATTGATAGGTACTAGTTTATTGCCTGTTTTTATTCTTTATGCTTATGTTCCTTCTTTTCTTTCTATTTCTTCTTTTTACAACTGTCCCTTTAGCATTTCTTGCATTGTTGGTTTGTTGGTAATAACTTTTTTTTTGTCTGTGAAGCTCCTGATTTAACCTTCAATTTTGAATGATAAATTTGCTGGATAGAGTATTATTGGATTCAGTCCCTTGCTTTTCCTCACTTTGTATACTTCATTCCATTCTCTTCTGGCCTGATGTGTTTCTGTTGCATAATCAGTTGATAGTCTAATGGGAGATAGCTTGTAGTTAACTTTCTGTCTCACACTGGCAGCCTTTAAGATTCTTTCTTTGTCTTTTACATTTGTCAATTTAATTACGATGTGTTTTGGTGTCAGTCTTTTTGGCTTCATCTTGATTGGGAAGAGAAGAGAGGAAAAATTGAGTAGTGAAGAAAAAGAAAGAGAAGAGGTAATTGAGGAGGAACAGGGAAGGTAAAATTATATATATATATAAATAAACCAACTATAATAATAACAAATAAATCCTATATAATAAAGAGGTAATATGCAAATTGACCATCACACCCTCACACAAGATGGCCGCCCCCATGTGGTCACAAGATGACTGTGCCCATGTCGTCACAAGAAGGCTGCCACAAGATGGCAGGCAGGGGAGGGCAGTTGCGGGGGGACCAGGCCGGCAGGGGAGCAGTTAGGCATCAATCAGGCTGGCAGGGGAGCCTTTAGGGGCAATTAGACAGGCAGATAGGCAAGCGGTTGGGAGCCAGTAGTCCCGGATTGTGAGAGGGATGTCTGACTGCCGGTGTAAGCCCGATCCCACAACCAGCAGTCGGACATCCCCCCAAGGGGTCCCAGATTGGAGAGGGTGCAGGCTGGGCTGAGGGACACCCCCCCCCCGCCCCGTGCACAAATTTCGTGCACCGGGCCTCTAGTAAAACAATAAAAAAGATGAATTTTTAAAAAGAGGGAGGAAAGAGAAAAACTGAAAAGGAGAAAGAAGATGAAAAATGAGAGAAAAAAGAGAAGAGAGCAAGAAAAGGGTGCAAAAATAAAACAATAAAATAAAAAGTAATAAAAAACAAAAATTAAAAATAAAAAAAAATTTAAAAAGTGTAGTTTGCTTCAGCTGAGTTTTAATGCCCCATGGGAGCTGGTTTAGGACCCCACTCGCCTGTTCTGTCTGTCAATTCTGGGCTTTCTGTTAGGTACTTAGGTGCTAACCACTGTCAGGCATTGTCTTTTGGCTTTTAGCACACTGCTTGAAGCTCCAAGTGATCCACCAGTCCACTGCTTGTGTCTGTCTCCATAGTCCATGGCTTCTAGGGGCCAATCTGCCCTTCTTGCCGGTCTGCAAGCTGTCAATCTTAATCACTCAAGTGTCAGTGTGTGACAGGGCTTTAGGTGGGGTTGATTCTGTTTCCCTTAGAGGGAATATGATGGGTGTTTTTTTCCTGTCCCACATCTACACTTCTGTGAGTGGCCCAAAATATTGCCTGCCCTTGGTTGGACAGAGATCCTTGTATGGAGAAAAATGGGGTCAACTGGGACCCTGGAGTTTTTATCAGTCTGGTTCCAAGAATAGTGGGGTGGATGGCCCCTCTTCTAATCCAATCACCGAGGGCTCCTTGAGACTATTCAGACCCATACGCTTGGCCTCTGCCTTTGTTTCTCTGTAAAGCTCAAAATGTAGGGTGTGAAAGGCTGTATCACCTTCCCCGAGGCTACAGGGAGTGGCTAGCTCCTCTGCACAGAAATGGCCATTTAGGTTTGGAAGTGTATGAACATCCCCATGCAGGATTCCTAGCTACTGCTTTTCTATCTTTCCCTGATTCCCTTTCTCCTCTTCCACAGGCACCTTAAGTCTGACTCCCTCCCTGCGCCAAAGCCTTGGGTGAGTGCACCTGAAAAGTCCTGTGTTCTGTGATTAGAGAATAAAAACAAAGACAAAACAAAACAAAAATGAAACTGTGGCATTCTCTCCCCCCTGCACCCCACTACTTTCCCCTCATGGTGCTGCCTTTCACAGCTTTGGTCTCAGATCCAGACTCCCCAGTAGCCAGTAGCCCTGTGGCTTTTCCTTTTCACAGTTGGATGTTACACCTGCCTCCATGGGATGTAGTTCTGGGGTTCAGCCTGGGCCGGGCTTCTATTGTTTTTAGGGAACAGATTCTCCCATAACACAGCCCATCTCTCCCTCTCAGCCCACCAGCCTGCCACCCCTCTCGGGCCCTCTCCACCCATCCTACCAGTCTCCAGGCATTTTCTGTACTTCCTTGGTGTAAGTCACCTGCTCAGCTGGGGCTCATTTGTTAATTCAGAGTGGATGTTCTCTGATTTAGTTGTATTTCACGTCTGGCCCTGGGACAAGGTGCAAGACACATCTGCCTATTCGGCTGCCATTTTTTCCCACTCCAGGAAGTTGTTTATTTCTTTCTTGATCTTATTGGTAATTAATTCATTATTTAATAACATGCTATTTAGTCTCTATTTGTTTGAATGTTTTTGAGTATTTTTACTATAGTTGATTTCTAATTTCACTCCATTTTTTATCTGAGAAGATGACCAAAACAAGTCAAAACTTGTTTTGTGCCCTATTATGTGATCTTTCTTTGAAAACAACCCATGTGCATTTGAGAAGAATGTATTTTCTGCAGCTTTGGGGTGAAATGTTCTATAAATGTCAATTAAACCCATCTGATCCAGTGCATCATTTAGAGTCATTTTTTCCTTGTTAATTTTTTGTCTGGAAGATCTATCCAGTGCAGTCAGTGGGTGTTAAAGTCCCCTACTATGACTATATTTTGTTGATCTCTCCCTTAAAAGTCTGGAGGACTTTGTTTTGTTTTGTTTTTTATTATTTAGGTGCTTCTATATTGGGTGCATATATGTTTACCAGGGTTATATCCTCTTGTTGGATCAGTACCTTTAGTGTTATATAATGATCATTATTATCTCTTGTGTTGGCCTTCATTTTGGAGACTATTTTGTCAGATATGAATATTGTTACTCCAGGTTTTTGTTTGTTTGTTTGTTTTTTGTTTTGTTTTGTTCCATTTGCATGAAAAATTTCTTCCACCCCTTCATTCTCATCCTGTGTGTCTTTTGTTTGGAGGAGGTTCTCTTGTAGGCAGCATATAATTGGGTCATGTATTTGTTTCCATTCAGCTACCCTATGTCTTTTGATTAGAGCATTCAATGCATTTAAATTTAAGGTTATCACTGATAGGTAATTGTTTATTGCCATTTTAATTCTTGATGCCTATGTTTCTCTCTCTATTTCTTCTTGACAGTACAGCAGTTTCTTTAGCATTTCTTGTACTGCTGGTTTGGTGGTGAAAACATTGTGTAGCCTTTTTCTTTTAGGTCTGGGAAGCTCTTTATTCCACCATATAGTTTGAATGATAGCCTTGATGATAGAGTAATCTTGGTTTCAGGTCCTTGCTTTCCATTACCTTGAATAAGTCATACCATACTCTTCTGGCCTGTAGAGTTTCTGATGAGAAATCAGCTGACAGCCTCATGGGAACACCTTTGTAGGTAAATTGCTTTTCTCTTGATGCTTTTAAGATTCTCTTTGTCTTTAATTTTGGGCATTTTAATTAGTACATGTCTGGGCATGGGCCTGTTTGGGTTCTTTTGCTTGGGACTCTCAGCCTCCTGAATTTGTGTGACTTTTCCTTCACCAGGTTAGGGAAGTTTAGTACCATTATTCCTTCAACACATTCTCTATCCCTTACTCACTTTCTTCCCCTTCTGGCACACCTATTATGTGAATGTTTTTACATTTTACCTTGTCCCATAGCTCCCTTAAGCTGTCATCTTGTTTTTAAATTGATTTTTCTTTTTGGTTCTCTGATTAAGTAATTTTTTCTACTCTGTCTTCTAATTCAGTGATCATATCCTTGGCTCCCCCTAATCTGCTATGTATTCCTTCCACTATGTTCTTTATTATTGCTATGTCATTCTTCATAGTAACTATATCTTTTCTCAAGCTGTTGAGTATCTTTGCCATCATTATTATGAACTCTGATAAATTTCTTATCTCCATTTCGTTTAGCTCTTCTTCAGGAGAATTCTCTCGTTCTTTCATTTGGGGCTTGTGTTTTTGTCTCCCCATTTGGGCTGCCTGTTTGTGGATATATATAGGTAGATCTTCTAAGCCTCCTAATCTCTAGTGTAGGACAGTGTAAGACTCTGTTTATAATTAACCCAGAGTTCCTTATTTGGAGTTATCAGCAATCCACAACTCGTGGCTCCCTCTTCTGGAAGCCTCTTTGGAAAAAGTTCAGATATGCACCAAGGTCTGTTTTCCAAGGCCTGGGCCAACAAGGAGATCAGAAAAAGACTCCAACCCTCCAGAGACCCACTTCTGCCTGCAGGTTGATTATATTCAGTCTTAAGTGGCCTCAGGCTACTGACCACGAGGTGTGAGGAGAGGTTTTCTAACAGCATGAGGCAATTGCTTCTGCCTGAAAGCGAATTGTTATTCTCAGTCTTTAATGGGACTCAGAAACTCCACAAAGTGAGGCAAGTGGATTCCAATAGGGTGAGGCAACTGCCTTGCCTCCAGGCAAAGGTCCACTGGAGAAAGATGTCCTCCACAGCATGAGGGTATGATTCAACACAGGAAACTGGGGTGTCTGCATTCTGAGCTCTAATTCCAGTTACCCCAACCCTGTGTGGCTTCTGTTCACACAGTTCCAGTGCACACTGCCCTCCCCCTCCAGAGCCCAAGATGAGTGGCCGCACACGAAATTTTGTGTTGGACCTTTAAAAGGGCTCCTGTGTTTCCAGCTGTGTGTCCCTGGCAGACAGCACCTCTGCTGCTTTCCACAGCCAGATGTTATGTGGGAACCTTTCTCAGTTCTGGGGCTCTCTGCTGGGGGGCCCAGCTTGGGATTTAGACCCCAGAATTCTCAACGAGAATTCCCCACAGCTGAGATGTCCCCCTGGAAATTCTGCTGCAGTCCGTGGGAATCCAGCCAGTCCTTTTGTGCCTCCACTCTCCCTATCGATTTTTTACAGAGAGGAAGGGAGAGGGATAGAGTTAGAAACATCGATGAGAGAGAAACATTGATCAGTTATAATACCAGTTTGGTCCTGGGAGCGTGTCAGTGTAGCATCCATTTACCTCAAAAGAGTTTATTTGATGCCTATAATTTGAATTTCCATGTCAATTACCATTACTCTCCTTTTGCTTACTTCCGCTTTCTCTTTAAAACAGGGAAATGTTCTCAAGTTTGTCACCTCATTAGTGATTTTTTTCTACAAGATCTGTAATGCTCAATAAATCCTCTCATGCTGATTTTGATTATTCTATTAAACTTGTTTTATTTTACACTTCTCTGTTAATTTATTTTACCTCTTTTTATCTTAGCCACTGACTGCAATCTATCCTTGCCAAAGTTCTTCACAGCATATGTCCTCCATCTGGTTGCTGATTCACAAATGCTGTGTGCTTCTGACCCATAGAAACACAAAACATTTTCTTTAAAAATTTGGTCCCCAAGATGTAACCTATTTTATGAAGTTTGCTCTTCTCTGAATCTTCAGCATCTGCTTTCTATTTCATTCTACAACCTCTGATAACAGGCCACATTATGTTGTGTGTGTTTTTCTCCTTCAAATAAGAAGAGATTTGTTTGGATAGGGGCTTCACTAATAAACACTAATATGACTTTCTACTTATCCCTTTAAATCCACTTATATGGGCATAAAGACATTCTTGTGACATCTATATACAGAAGGTAGTTGTAAGCTATCTCCAGCACTTGGGCAGTGGCTTCAGACTAGTGGAGTTGTGCTAAATGGACTTAGAGTGTGCTCCATGGACATATCTCATACAAAAAACACCAACACCATGGCTCACTGTGACCAGGCTTCCTTATGCTGCATGACTTCCCATAGCCCAACACCTACTCAGGAAACTTGCATTGTTTGAAGCCCAATTCAGTGATCAATTGTCCTCAGTCTGGCTCTATTTTTCAGTTGTCCACATGAGCCACAAAATGAAGTACAAATGTTCTAATGGAATTTGTATCAAGAAAGAAATACCTTGGGTACTTTTTTTATCCTCACCTGAGGATATGTTTCATTGATTTGAGAGAGAGAGAGAGAGAGAGAGAGAGAGAGAGAGAGAAACATTGATCTGCTGCCTCCAGTTCATCCTCTGGCCGGGGATTAGACCCACAACCTAGGTATGTGCTGACACAGGATTGAACTCAGAACCTTTGAGTGTATGGGAGAAAGCTCCAACCAACTGAGCCTTGGCTCCTTTTGAAGCAATGCTAACACGATAGACATTCTACTACCTTGTCTTGCTGGAAGACTCTGAAACAGCACTGAGAGAGCACACAACAGACAGCACTTAACTCCACTTATTTTCAGTATATTTGGATTTGCTGCATAAAAAAGGCAACACACACATTATCCATTTCAGAAGCCATTTTTTAGCTTCAGGAGTTTTGTTGTTAGTGGAACAGCCATCTCAGATTTTGCCAATCAGCTCACAAAACTTCATCTGCAGTGCTGCTAAAATTTTTATTTTCCTTTTAGCCTCAGAGGTGTGTTAGATGACTGCTGGATCATGCTGAGAAATAAACTGATAGAGAGATGGCATTTTATCAGAGGTCTCCCTTAAACTATTTTTAACACAGTAAAAATCATATATATATATATATAATCTCCATTATAATAAAAGCCTAATATGCTAAGTGACTGGTTGACCAGTCAGCCATTCAACCAATCAAAGTGTAATATGCTAATGATATGCTAAGGCCACTCAATGGCTTGCTATGACATCCACTGACCACCAGGGGGCAGAAACTCTGACCCGTAGGTTAGCTTGCTGCTGGGGTCCGGCCGATCAGGAATGAGCAAGATGGTCTGGACATGCCCCGGAGCCCTCCTGCGGGCCCTCCTCAGCTGGCCAACCTCCCGCGTTCCTCCCTGACCCCGATCATGCACTGGTGGAGTCCCTCGGCCTGGCCTGTGCTCTCTCACAATCTGGGACCCCTCAGGGGACATTGGAGAGCTGGTTTTGGCCCAATCCCGCAGGCCAGGCTGCAGGACCCCACTGGTGCATGAATTCATGCACTGGGCCTCTAGTTTATACATAATAAATGAGGTAAATAATGGGTTATCATTTTAAGCCTGAAATATGTAAACATTATTAAGGCTGAAAGTAATAAGGAAAGAGCTAAGGAAGTTACATCCTGTCAGGCTGTCACTGAATCAAACACACTCAATGATAAGAACATTATATTGGGTTCTGCATTTACAACCTCTCAGCCCCTCCCATTGCCAAGGAAGGCTCAGAGGAAGAGAGGAGGTTAAAGGAGATTGAACTAATAAGAGGACATACTAATTGCCATGTTTATATTTAAGTACAACCAGCTCACTAATCAATAGCAGAGTCAAAACGAATGCCTAATATTTACGTTGTCTTAAATATCTCGGTGAATTTTCAGACACACATTTGGCATCCTTGGAGATTGCACATGACCTTGTTAATCATTGTAACAAACCATCTCAAACTTTTATTTTAATTTTTCACCATTAAAAAATGGGTATTCAAAGATCTGAGACTTGGTACACACAGTCTTCACCTGCTGGCCTTGACCCTCTAGATGGCTCCTGGATGACAACCATTGACTCAGTAGCATTTGGTTTTCTGTTTTTGTTTCCTGTGAGAGAATATGGTATTGACCCCAATCTCATTTTTATTGTTCAGTAATTGCTATATACCCATATCTCTCTTTAGATGGGACTAGACCAATTAATACCATGGGATCTGATGCAAAATGGGTCCTTTTCTCTGGCTGGAACTCTGAGTACTTTGATTTGACCTGAAGGCTGACATCTGAGTTTCTACAGACTAACATGTGTCTTCTCCAGCCCTGAGTTGTAGCTCAACATTCTAGAAGAACCTGGGTCAAAATCCTCTGTTTGGGACTAAAAAAGACAGAACATGCTCTCTCAACCATCCATGTTAGGGAAAAGAGTAAAGTAAAATATGAAGCTGCAAAGTAGAGTGGACAAGACTAGACTGAGGTCAGGCAGTTTTCCTGGAAGGCTAGCTCACGAACTTACGAAGGCAGTGATACTGTGCAAGAGGATTAAACTTGGGCAATGCCACAGCAGACTTAATTGGAGAGCTGGGAGGGTAAGAGTACTTAACTAGAACTTAATACTTGAAAAAAATTCTAAGGAATTCTTCCTTTAAAAATTCTGCCTGCTTAAGGTTTTTATATAAGTAATATGGAATGGAGAAGGACATGCCTACTGAACTATATCAAATAAGGTCAAGACTTCTTGTACGTTATCTGTACTCATCATTTTTGTAAAATATGGTCAATAAAATGAGTCAGAATATTTTTACCTTTAGAAGCAGTTGCCCAGTGGAAAGCAGAAACGCTATAAGTTTATTGGTCTTTTCCTGTAAAACAAACAAGCAAAAAAATTCCACATATTTATGGCATTTTGAAAAATTCACCTTTCAAGCAGAGAGCTGAAATTAGTGTGGACAATAATTAGTGTGGCCATTTGTTTATTCGTTCATAAATGTATTTGAGTGTTATATGGTCCAAGCATTGTTCTAAGCCCTGGGAATATAAGAGTGAAGCAGGAAATAATCACCCCTGACCTGTGGAACTTACATTCTAGTGGCAAGAGACAGACCATTAGTGTGATATTTCAATTGTAACTTACAATGCAGAAGTAAACATATATACACACACATATTGAAAGGAATAAATGATACAGTTAAATTGAAAAGTAAAAATATATAATTAAAAATTAGACAAGGGTCAAGAAGTAAAAAGGTTTAGGAGGGCTGAGTGGGTGAGGTTACTATTTAGACAAAGTGGTTAAGGCAGTCCTCACTGAGAAGGTGAAATCTGAGAGAAGGCTGAAAAGACTGGTTTTAATATAATTTTGGATAATGAATGAATAGTTTGGGGCTAAAAACCCTCCATGAGTCTGAAACTTCGCCTAATTGCTTAAGTAGGTCAAGCCCAGAGAAGGAAATGAACCCTGGTTAAACAAGAACCTCAAACGCTTGAAGAAATAAATGTGAATAGTATAACATCAGATAATGACTGTAGTTTTGACCATTCTGGGTACCAGGAAATGACCAACATTGTCATATATAGTGCTTCTAAGCCTGGTCTCTATCATCTCTCTATCTATCCATTATTCAATCTAGAAAGATTATTTCATTTTAGACCATATAGGATTATCAAAAAGGTTAATCGAGATGGGCATATGTGTGTGTATATATATATATATCTCCTATCTAATAATAGACAAAAATGGTAATTGACCTTACTTTCTCTATGTCTCCCATTGGCTAATCAGCATGATATGCAAATTAACCACCAACAAAGATGGAGGCTAATTTGCATACTGCAGGCAGGGCGGGACAGCGCAGCCGCCAGCATGAGCCGCCATCCCGGGCCGCAGGCCAGCCACAGAAGCCCCAGAAGCCGCCCTGAAGCCAGTGATCGGGGGGAGATGGGGGCCCCCTGCCCAGGCCTGACACCTCTGGTGGAGGCATCAGGCCTGGGCAAGGGGCTGATCCGGCAATCGGAGGGGGGATGGGGGGCCGTGCCCAGGCCTGATGCCTGGGCCAGAGGCATCAGGCCTGGGCAAGGGGACGATTTGGTGATCGGAGGAAGATGGAGGTCCCTGCCCAGGCCTGACGTCTGGGCCAGAGGTGTCAGGCCTGGGCAGGGGGGGGAGCCAGAAACTCAGAGGCGTCTGGGGGTCCCCTGCCTAGGCCTGACACCTCTGGCTGAGGCATCTGGCCTGGGTGAGGTGCCGATCTAGTGATTGAAAGGTGATGGAGGTCGATGCCTCTGGCCTAGGTGTCAGACCTGGGCAAGGGCAGAACTGGCAATGGGAGGGAGATGGGGGTCCCCTGCCCAGGCCTGACACCTCTGGCAGAGGCGTCAGGTCTGGACAAGGGGTCAATCTGGCGATTGGAGGGTGATGGGAGTTTATGCCTCTGGCCGAGGTGTCAGGCCTGGGCGAGGGCAGAGCCCGGTGATCGGGAGAAATGGGGGTCCCCTGCCCAGGCCTGAAGCCTGGGCCAGAGGCGTCAGGCCTGGGGTGGTGGTGGGGGGGGGGGCAAGCAGGAGATAGGTGTGACCTACAGAGGAAACACCTTTTCTGACTGTTCATTGGCTAAGCTCCCTGTATGCCACTGGAAATATTCTTAGTAACTTGGGTAATAAGAATCCAAAAAGATGATCTAGGGTTTTTCACCACACTCCTAGCGAGAAAAAAAAATGAAGGTCTGTTGCTGGAGGGCTAAGAAATGTCATATCCTGCCCTAGCTGGTTTGGCTTAGTGGATAATGCCTTGGCCTGCCGATGGCAGGGTCTGAGTTCAATTCTGACCAAGGGCATGTACCTAGGTTGCAGGTTCCTCCCTGGCCAGGGCCCAGGTCAGGGCTCAGGCAGGAGGCAACCAATCAAAGTGTTCCTCTCACTTTGATGTTTCTCTCTGTCTTTCCCTTTCTCTTCCACATTCTCTAAAAATCAGTGGAAACATATCCTCAGGTGAGGATAAAAAAAATAATAAAGAAATTATTATTATATGAAAGACACATCTTGAATATGCCTAAAGAAATTTGTCATTTTTTCATGGTGAAGGGACTGGAGTCTGTGTTGATGAAAAAACCTTGCTGGCTGTGGTGACCTGCAGTGGCTGCAGCAGTGGGGTGATGGGGCTGGTGCCTTCCCCTGATCAGCCTGGTCACCTCCCACAAAGGAAGGCCAGACTGCGGCTTAGGGCCTATCCCCAAGGGGAGCAGGGAGTGGGCCTAAGCCATCACAAGGACATCCCCTGAGGGCTCCCAGTATATGAGAGGGGGCAGGCTGGGCTGAGGGACAACCCCCCCCCAGTGCATGAATTTCGTGCACCGGGCCCCTAGTATATATATAAAAGCCTAAGCAACCATTTGACTGTTTGACCATTCAACCAGTAGCTATGACAGGCACTGACCACCAGGGGATAGATGCTCAATGCACAGGTATGGAAACATGGAACAGGCTGATGAATCTCAGAGAGAAGTGTGGAGGGCGGAGGGAGGGAAGAGATTAAACAAAGATCTTATATGCATACCAGAGGCCCGATGCACGGAATCATGCATCGGTGGGGTCCCTTGGCCTGGTCTTCAGGGATTGTGCTGAAACTGGCAGTCTGACATTCCCTGAGGGGTCCTGGATTGTGAGAGGGTGCAGGCCAGGTCGAGGGACCCCACCGGTGCATGAATTCATGCACTGAGCCTCTAGTAGGATTATAAAAAAGTTCATTGAGATGAGAAATACTCATATTTTTGCAGTTAATTTAGGCTTCTACATATATTTAACCAGTAATGCAGGATCTATATCTACATTGGAATCTAGGGCGTGAATGCTAGCCTTCACTGAGAAATTCATCGGCATCATAGGCTCTTCCTTCCGCTGATGACCTTCATTATCTCCTGTCCCATGGCAAGAGTGGCCTCATAGTGTCCATTTAGGCCCTTACTCTCACTCACTAATCGGGAGCTTAAGGAAAATTTCTTATGATTGTTTGATCCATGGATTGCTACATGAGCTGTTTACAATTTAAGGTCTGGGTTTCACTCACCCATGAATAGATAAGTTCTGCATCAGACATTCCTATGAATAAAAAATCCTGCCTTCTGGCTCCTGGGTGTAGCCAGAAGGGCAGGACCCCTGTGGACTGACGTCAGACGGAACTGTGTCCCCTGTCTAACTGGTAACCACTGGGAAATGAGGTCAGTTGTTAATTTGTCCAAACCCACGTTACTTCCTAAACAAAAATGGGAATAAGAAAATCTACCTCAAAGGATTATAATGAGAATGAAATACACTCAAGCACATAAAGTGTAGGCCAATGTCTAATACATGATTAAAGATCTATAAGGGTAGCTTTTAAAAAATGTTTGGTAAATTCTCATCCAGGCATCTATAACAATCTACACTAATAAAAGACAACGATGCTAATTGACCATACCTTCGCTATGCCCATCAGCCAATCAGAGTGACTATATGCAAATGAACCCAACCAAGGTGGTGGTTAATTTGCATATACCGGCTGGGAGCGAAGACTGAAGACAACGTAGAAGGAAGTGAAGTGCTGCAGAAGGGAGCAAAGTAGAGGCGGCAGAGACAAGAATGGAGCCAAGGCGGCGGAGGCGGGAGGGAAGCAAGCCGGGCGGCGGAGGCGGGAGCAAAGCCCACTGAGGCACCGCTCCAGCCGCAAGAATCCCTATTCTTGCAGAAATCTTCCTGCAACGGGCCTCTAGTAAAAGCATAATATACTAATTAGACTGAACAGCCAAATGACCTCTGGACATCATTCTGGACGTCCTTCCTGATGAAGCTGCTGTGGCGGGGGCTGAGGCAGAGGTGGTTAGGTGCGATCAGGCAGGCAGGTGAGCGGTTAGGAGCAATCAGGCAGGCAGGCCAGTGGTTAGGGGTTATCAGGCAGGCAGGCCAGTGGTTAGGAGCCAGTGGTCCAAGATTGTGATGAGGGAAGTCCAGTCTGACATCCCCGAAGGGGTCTGGGATTGTGAGAGGGTGCAGGCCTGGCTGAGGGCTCCCCCCACAACCCCATGCATGAATTTTATGCACCAGGCCTCTAGTACTCAAGTAAAATGCTTGTCAGAGAATTTAGATCTGGGTTTCTCTGGTATTAATCTGCTTCCCAGGGTGGCACACTCTCAATTGACAGCATCGCCCTCGGGGCTGCAAAATTCCTGGGCAGTCCCAGCATTTAGTCTCAGATAAGTCCCAAGAGAGAAGACACTGCATCCCCCAAGTCAAGGTGACTACACAGAACCGACCACACAGTGTCCATTCCAGCCGAGTGCTACTCTGAAATGAAAGGAAATCCTTCCCCAGCTCAGAGATGCACCCCGTGGTCACCATCCACTAGGAAACAGACTAGACTGACCCAAGTCTATGAATGGTTTTTACAGAGAATATGTAGGAGCTGCTTTTCACTTTAACAAACAAGACTCATAGAGAGAGAGGAGGCTGACACCTGGGGGAGGGAGGATCGAGCAAAAAAATGGACAGGGACAGCAGTGTGGTGATTGCCGGGGAGAGGGGGGTTGTGGAAGGAGGTTGAAAGGGGTAAAGGAGGGCGGTAAATGGTGATGGATGAGACTTGACTTGTGGTGGTGGACACACAATACAGTGTACAGATGATGTGTTGTAGAATCGTGCACCTGAAACCTCTATAATTTTAACCAGTGTCACTCCAATAAGTTCAATGAAAAGGAAAAAGCAAAAAGAGGAAGCAAGTCTTGTGTAACTTCAGAGAGTTCATGAGGGAAAACTGGAACCTCACTGGGTGAAGGCCAGGCAGGGCTGCGTGGGAGACCTGGCTGCGTGGGTCTCTCTCCATTCCTCCCTGTGCTTCTGCCACCACAATTGTGCTTTTAGAGCCACAAGTTGGGAGCTACATGGGATGACATTAAAGTTTCTTTTGGAAAGAGATTTTCCACCTCTGCAACCATAGACATATAGCCGAGAGGTAGCCGAAGACTTTAGAAGCAATTTGCATTTTGCTGTTGAAAATTCTGAGTCCACATTACTAGTTACTAGTAAATAAAAATGCGCCTGGAAGTAAGTTTGCTGGCCTAACTGGTTCTTTGGGAGTAATAATTTTTCAAAATGCTGGCACATTACGATGACGATAATGCAGTGTGTAATTACACAGTTTGATTTGTAAAGAGCAGGGCACTCCTTTCTGTTTTAAAAGTATCCCTAGTTTCCCTTTTCCTAGAAAATGTCCTTTATGAGTCGTAACTAGCCAGAGCCACCTCTAAGCTATTAGTGTAATTGTCTGCTTTGTGGGGCGTTTGACCCGTTGTCGCGCCTTCTCATTCCTCAGGACATCTTCCGATTCGGCAAATTTCACTACTCATCCGAAACTACTCCCGAGGGTGAACAGAGAAATAAAAAAGCGACACAATACCCAGCAGTTAATTGGCTCCTTTTTAACAGCTTAGGAGCCATTTGATGGAACTTGAATAGAGTGGGGAAAATGAGGTCGGAAACCAGCTGTAATTGACACACCCCTTTCTATGCTCAACCGCAGGACGGCCCAGGCTCCAGGTTTGATTGCATTGGATTATTGTTAAATTTCTGCTTTGAATGAGGACCTTGCTTATCACAGATCATTCTTGTCATGAATTTTTAAAAACTCTGATAGTCTCCAAATTTTTACATATTCCCTTTACCTTTTAGGCGCTAAAAAGTTGTCCCGAATGACTCTTACTTAAATTACTAAGAATCAAACCACGGAGGCAATGAATTCTCTCAGGACTGACATGTCTTCTGGCTTCATGGGAAAGCACAGCCAACAGCATATTATGGTGTTTTCTCTTTTCCTCAAACCAATACACTTCACTTTTAAACATGTACTAATATTGAACTTAAATTTGCTTTGTATCTGTCCAGTCCTAGCCTGCGTTTGCAGGCAGCTGCCACCTCTTCTCTCTCCTTGTTCAGTGAACTATGTGTATTCTGTTATTTTAATCTTTCTCCTAATTCAGTCCCTCCAGCTACTTCTCCTGGATTGCTCTTTTCTGATGTCCACTTTAGTTTTTCTTTTCTTTTCTTTCAGGGGCAGGACGTCAGTGGCCTATTTTAAGCACCTCCCTGAAGCTGTGCAGAGAGGTTGGGCCACCTCCCATTGCCTGCCTAAGGGAGGGCTCCCCGCCATCTCCCATCAGGGTCTTTACTAAAGTACCAAGAATTCAAGAGAAACACACTCGAGATGAGAAAACAGCGTTAAGGGGACAAAAGGCAACTCATTTCACAATGGTCAGCAAGAACTTATTCCCCACCCAGAACCGGCACGTGTGAGGAACGCTCTGATCTATTGGGAAATATCA
The DNA here is from genome assembly GCF_000147115.1 of Myotis lucifugus. Taxonomy (NCBI): domain Eukaryota; kingdom Metazoa; phylum Chordata; class Mammalia; order Chiroptera; family Vespertilionidae; genus Myotis; species Myotis lucifugus. The sequence continues at coordinate 470,445 of NW_005871337.1, read as the reverse complement.
CTGAAAGCACGGGGGAACTTTGCCAATCTTTTGTCTAAAATTGCTAAAAGCCACAGAATTGATTCTTAGAATGAAAAATGGTCTCTACTCCTTTCTTCGTCTCGACCTAAAAGGCGAGTATGCAATAAATTTTAATGGTTGAGATAATGTCTAAAGATACATTGTATGTAATAGAGTCATGGCTGGAGTTGGCTAGTTCATTTTAAAAGATCATTTTTCAGGGACGTCCTAGTCCTTGGTGCAATACCTTTCTCCCCACGCTTCACCCACAGAACATGTAACAATGACACACACACACACACACACACACACACACACACACACACACACTTCGATCATCTATCTCCAAGGCAAACTACCCTGTGTCAGGACCTTGATTAATAAAGACCTTTTATTCCTATTCCTTAACCTAAATAGATGAGCAAATACGTGCTTGCAAAATCAATGACTTAATCACTGAGTGAAAATAAGATGACACAATGTGTATGATCAATACTAGGAAAGAAAAACTTAAAATATCATTTAAAATATTCTTTGAACAAATATGTTCAAAGTCTGAGTCTAGAAATAACACCTCATTGTCTTTTTTTCTTTTTCTTTTCCTTTTGGAAAACATTAAACCCAAAGGTTTATGTATAATTACAGTCTTCTGTCTTAAAGCCCCTTCATTAACCTTGTCCATGTGTACATCTCACCTTCCTGAACAGCATAGAGAGGAGCCTGGGGCTGGACGCCTATTCCAGCCCGTGTGCTCCTGCTCCTTCCAGTGGTACCTGGGCCTCGTCCTTTATTGTGAACAGCCCGATAAACCTCCCGCTCTGGAGAAACACTGGCAACCTAGAATTGCAATAAAATATACTATCAACAGTTGCAAGAGGCTCAATTTTTAAGGAATGATTAAATCTCTGCTACATTGGAGTTGACTGGATGCTCCATGTGAACCATGCTACCTATAAAACGGTATATCATGGGTTTTCAGAATAGAAGCAATTTGTCTTGCAAACTCGGTTTTAGTGCAGACATGCAAACTCCTCAGTGATCGAATAAAGAAGGCAATTCATTCCTTTGGTCTCTCTGTGCCTATTCTCCCTTACAAAACATACACACGCTACAGTGAACTGTTACCAAGCGCAGGGGGCCAGGTTCTTAGCCACATTCATAGATATATTTTTGAAATTTTGAACACTGATTTCCAACCTATAGTGGATGGTGAGTTTTTATAGCATTTTCTAATGATGCCCTATGAATCCTGAATATTTTCTCTTGATTTTAGAGAAAATTCTGTTCTTTAACCTGAAGGCTCTTCTCTGGTCCATGCACCTCTCACCTCCCATCCTTTGTCACTGCTTGTCTTTTTCTGATATTTAAAGCTTCTTGGGCCTTGTTTCCAGTATAATTTGCAGATTACCTACTTCACACTTTCTAGAATTCTTTGTCTCTTAAATGTTCAAACCACAGAGACTTGATTTCATTTCTTAATATTTGTCCCCAGAAAAGGCTTCTTTTCTCATGGCAAGGAGTAGCTAACAACTCCCCTCCTCAATCTGGACTCGGGACTTGGGGAATCAAAGTGAAGGGCAGAGGGAGGCCTGGCTCTGCACTGACCCCAAGCGAAAGGGCTGAGGGGGCCACACCCGCTAGAAAGCAGGGTGTGGGGCTGCCCTGGGTGCAGCTGCGCCATGATCTGAGCAGGAATTTCATTACAGAAACCAAGATCAAGTTGGCGAATAAAGCTGATGTTATTATGAAATCTGCAGATTGTTCTTTAATATGGATATTGTCTCCTCATGATAACACGCACTACATTAAAACCTTCTAAGGTGCAGAAACTCATAAACAACATGTCTGTTTTTTTCCTAATTTGACAAGTAACATTTTTGTTTAAACAGTACTGCAAGGCCAAGGTTTAACCCTCACCATTGCCTTCTATTCCACACATCATTGTTATATTTCTTACATTTGAAAACAAAAAGCTAATTGATATGATCATTTCCCTTGATAACACATTTTTCTTATTTCTTGAGATTATGGTTTTAATAAAACCTAGGCTATTTGTTAAATGCTTAATTTAATGCTTATAATATTTTATAGTAAATTATAACATATTTTATATACATGATATTTCACATTTTGCATTGTTGAAAAATAAACTATGTCACATAGTTGTATGCATATTAATACCATGGCTATCAACCATAAGTAAAGTCTATGAAATATTTTTAAAATAATTTCATGTTTACTTTTGTTTGGGGATAAAATTTCAAGTGTTTTATAGATAAATAAAATCAGATTATAGTGCATAGAATAAAATTACTTGATAATTCATAATAAATCTAGGCAGTATGCAGGACCCAATAGGGGCTATGCTAAAAAGTTGGATATAAAATTAGAATCTAAAATTTAGGTCTACAAAACACATCCCTGGAGAAATAAGAAAACTCACATTAAAATATAGAAAGTGTCCAGGGTCAATCTGAAATGAATATTTTTTCTTTCAGACGGATGGGCAGCAGTGGAAAAACATACGAAGTAAGCACTGAGCACCCACGTGTTGGCAAAGGCCCCTTGAAGTCCTGCCCAATGCCCATGGCTTCCCTGCCAGTGACTCCATCACACCAGGTCCCTGGCACACACAATCCTCTCAGAGTCCCACGCCAAGAAATATCTGGATCATAAGACTTTCCCGTCCTGCTTCAGCAAACTTCTGTGTATAATTTGGCTTCCAATGTAGACCTGCTAAAGGGTTGTTGTGCTGGCCATGTCCGTGTAAATACACGTCTACATGATATCTCTATTTCCTTTTAGAAATTGGCAATCTGGTTCTACCTATTATTTGTTGTGATGCATAATTTGAGTCCATACCTCTGAGGCCTGGTAAGAGCTAAGAGTTACTCATTGCATAAGTGAATGACTAAGAGGTGGGTGCACGTGCACTGGGATAGGAAGATCAATCCTGTGAGCTGGAGACAGCCCCAGGCCAGGTGAATTCCAGGGTGAAGAAGACCTGGGTCTCCTTGGCGATCTGACTTCTGTCTTTCCCTGCATCAGTGCTTTTCCTTTAAAATTTGTATCACTGTCTCTGAGAGCAACAAATATATTTTCCCATAAATAAAGAGAGAACAATACATAGTTTATAAACATTTAAAAAGGATGAATTAAAAATACACAATAAAGTATGTTTTCTTTCAAAGCACAGTCTTGAAGGCATTTTTTGATGACACAAACCCATCAGGTCAGATATGTCAGTAAAGAGATGATAGAACAAAAGTTTAGAATCTGAAGAAAGAAAAATAAGTGGGGACTAATTTAACAAAACAAAACAAACAAACAAGCACACTGTGACTAAAGCCAGCAAGATAAGGAAAGCAGAAGATAAGTGTACTCTGCAGAACTTCTAACAGGCTAGACATAGGTGGCCGCAGAGCTCCAGAGACAGGGATAACTCTGCAGGGACAGCAGGAGGAAGGTCACCCTATAGATCACCTCACCTGCACTGTGCAGGGGGCGATGGCACCTACCAACCCTGGCAGGAGATTGGCTTAAATCTAAAAATCTACAGAGAGCAAATCTAAGAAACCAACCTGAGTCTCTGGTCTCACTCTGTTTTTTTGGATCCACCAGCTGTGATAAATGATCGAGTAAAGTGATATTACAAAGAACCATCAACCAAATCCAGCATGGAGACTACGCTACAGTCTAAGTCAGGTGACTTCTCCCAACACTCACTGGGCACTAGTAACAAAGGGTCAGCAGTGAAATACTGTGCAAAATGAACATAAAAAAATGAAATGTGTGGACTTTGGGTCTTGATTCCAACAAAGCAACTACCAAAAGCAACCTTTAAACCATGGGAGAATGAGAATAAGGTCTGACAAATATCTCTCCCAGTCTGATGTCTTCATCTTTTCATTTTCTTAACAGAGTCTTTTTAGCACAAAAGTTATTAATTTTTATGAAGTCCATTTTCCCACTTTTTAAAATAAATTTGATTTTGATAATGTAGCTAAGTAATCTTTCCTTAATCCAAGAATACAAATTTTTTTAAGAAACTTTACAGTTTTAGAATTTTTGTTAATTATTTTCTATAATATAAGATATAGACTGAGGTTTATTATCTATATGATAAAGAGCCAGGGTCCAAAGGACTGAAGGCTCAACCAGACCGGAAGTCACTGACTGGACTACTGTGGACCCCTGACCCAGTACTGACTGCCTAGGGCAGGGGTGGGCAACCTTTTTGTGAGTGCGTGCCAAAACCAGCAAAATCTCTGACTCAAAATTCTTCTGCGTACCAACCCTAATTTTTTGAGAACATGTTACTCCTACTTGATATCTCTTAAGGTGTACGTATGTAAAGAACCTTGAAGAAATAATAAAATTCATTCGAGCGACAAAAACACAGTATATGATGATGAAAAATACATTTATTTTTTAATGTATACATGTACACTGATAGTCTGTCAGAAAACTTTATGACTCTGCTTGATATTATCAGTGGGACTTTTGCTGCTGCATCACTGATGACAGAGATTTTACATCAGGTTTATATTTCGTGACCTTCAGAGATATGCACAAGCTACTACTTTCATCCATCAGGCTACTCCTATTACGAGACTTAACAAAATTCATCACTGAGAACAAAGATTCACAAGAGTATGTAGATGAAACCAAAACACTGATCGGATCTAGGAAGGCAGGGAGAGTTAAGGCAGAGGCACAGAAATTGCTCTTCCCCTCTCTTGTCAATCCATGTCTATGGTCTTTAAGATAACTTGTTATGTATAATTATTTATTTATCTAAGATGCACCTACACTGAATTTATCTGAAAAATAAAAAAGTTGATATTAAGAAAAAAATTGTAAATGGAAGATTATAAGAGAGAGTTTCGAGTGCCAGCAAAAGTTATTGGCGTGCCATGTTTGGCACGCGTGCCAGAGTTTGCCCACCCCTGGCCTAGGGGGCTGCTGATCAGGCTCGGAGAGAGGCCTGCAGAGAGAGAGGCAGGGTCTGATCTGTAGCCTCTGTGGCAGCTGTTGGTCAGAACTTGCCTCTGTTTCACTCCCGGCCTGGCCAACAGCATTGCCTCCATTTCTCTCCAGGCCTCCACCAGGGCTGCTGATCAGCCCACCTTTCTGATCAGGCCCCGTTGATAGGCCCAGAGACGCTGACTGGCATAGAAATTGACCAATCAGGACCAAATCTGGGTGAATGTAAGGATCCAATGGCTGCTTAGGGGCGGTCAGACAGGCAGGTAGAGGCAGTTAGGGGCGATCATGCAGGCAGGCAGAAAGGTTAGGAGTGATCAGGCAGGCAGGCAGAGGGGTTAGGGGAAATCAGGTAGGCAGGCAGGTGAGTGGTTAGGAGCCAGCGGTTCCAGATTGTAAGAGGAGTGTCTGACCACCAGTTTAGGCCCTATCCCTAAACCAGCGGTGGGACATCCCCGAAGGGGTCCCTGATTGGAATGGATGCAGGCTGGGCTGAGGTAACCCCGCTCCATGCACAAATTTCATGCACCAGGCCTCTAGTTTTACATAAAGATGTCTCATTAGTCCAACATGATTTGCTAGAACACAACCCTTTCTTCATAGAATGGCCTTTGGAGTTTGATGGAAAAACAATTGATCACATATATATGGGTCTATTTCCAGATTCTCTTTCAGTTTCACGGACCAATGTGTCAATTCTTCCACCAATACCACACAATCTTTATTACTATAGCTTTATAGCAACTTTTGAAATTGTTTTGGCTGTTCTAGTTTTTCTAGTTTTCTTTCTTTTTTCCTCCTGTTCTTTTGTTTCCCCTTTTGTTTTGTTATTTAAAAGTTGATTTCTTCTAAACCAATTTCCTATCTTAGATAGAACGCCTTAAAAATAGAGGTGTGACCCCATGTGAGTCATAAGGCCTTTGTCAGTGATGTTAGCACTGTAATATTTTATGACTGTTTTCCTCACTCAGTTCATTTCTATCACTCAGTCCTCACCCGTATCAGAACTCCACAGGAAAACAGAAGGACATTGTAATGGAATTCCAAAGTGACTAGAGAGAAAGGCAAAGTGACAGGACTCAACAAGCGTGCTGGCTCCAGATTACTAATCCACTGAGCAGTGAAATCTCACCTCCTTGGCCTGCAGGAGTAAGAGGAGGAAGTGTCCTCAGGACCCTGGGGTCATTAGGATCAAGTAGGCGTGGCTTCCAGCTGGAGCTGTCCTCAGGCCACAGAGTTCAACCATCTCAGAGCCTGCAGAAAGCGGGTGGAGAAGAAACCCCTCACCCCCCTTTCCCTTCCATCCCACAGGCTCCTGACTCTGCCTCCTGTTACCTGGAGCCAGTGAAGAAGATAATCAGACATCCCTGTCCAAGGAGGTGAGCACCCAGGACACAGGTCAGCATAGAAATGGGCAGGTGTGAATCTAGAGAAGAGGGTTAACGCTGCCCAGTAACCCACTCCATCCTGGATTCTGACTGCAGCTCAAGTAGGTTTGCACTGCTCTCAAATTGTAAGTTCAAAACTGTAAAATGTTATAATTACACATCATTTTAGAGACTGCAGACAAAACCAATGATCCAGCTTAATACTGGCCATTTTGCCTTTTCTCAATAGAAAAGCTATTTTTTTAATGTATGAATATTTAAAACATGATACATAGAAATTGTGTAATACACCCTATATAATAAAAGCCTAACATGCTAAGTGTCTGACTGTTCGTTCCATCGTTCGACCAGTCACTATAATGCACACTGACCACCAGGAGGCAGACACTCCAACCGGTAAATTAGCTTGAGGCTGCAGTCCCGCCGATTAGTACTGGATGAGATTGGCCAGACACTCCCTGGAGTCCTCCCACAGTCCCTCCCTGGTCCCCATCATGCACTGGTGCGAGGGACCCCATTGGTGTACGAATCCATGCACCAGACCTCTAGTATGATGTAATTAAAAATTAAGTAGAAACTTTGAGATCATGTTTCTACTCTTTCCACTTTACTTTGATACAATGATTTGCTCTTTGCATTATTTTCCATTTCCAGGCTGCCTGGGCCACGGCATCATCCCAGAGCGCTTGGTGCTGAATGGGAGTCTAATTATTCTCCGAGTGCTGAGTGTTTCTGGGCCAGTTTTTTTTTCAGTGGCTTAGTACCCTCATCACATACACACTTGTTTGTGCCTTTCAGACTTGGAACCTCAGATAAACCAGAAGACAAAGAGGAAGTGTAATCATTTTGCTTCTGATTTGGAGTTAAAGGGGCCTTTCCTCATTGGGCCTCTATTTTACCAAATTCGTAAGATACTGTAAATGCCCCATGAGACCTGGTCCACTGTCTAGAAGCCAGTTGCAGAGCTTGTTCTCTGTGTCATTCTCCACCACATCCTGTTCAGGGGAGCCTTCATCCCCTTTGAGGCGGTCCCAGTGCATTCTCACTGTTCCTTATGTGTGGAGGGAGCAGGGTGGGCCCCGCCCCAGACATGAATCATCTCTTTGTCCTGATCTCCATACTGTATCCACTACCCACCCATTAGCCACTTGGTCTTGATCTCAGTGATCTACCAACTGTTGTGGTACCACAGTTCATGTGTTCAAGTCACACTGACTTTACTTATGGCACATTCACATAACTTCTATTACAGTATATGATCTCTTACTGTGACTAACTATAAATCAAATGTATGATAGGTATGCACATATGTGAAAAAACTGTATATATAGGGTCGGTACTATCCAGTTTCAGGAATCCACTGGGGGTCTTGGAACCTATCCTTGGAGGATAAGGAGGGCTGGATGCAAATATAAAAATGTATGGTTTGTAACATTAACCTGCTGAATTATTCCATCTTTTAATACTTAAAATTATTTCTCACATTGACACATAAGTATGTAAGAATTGCATTGCTATAGATTTTGGTATGCTGTCCTCATTAACTGTATTTGCTTCCTCTGTCCAGCCATGCATGGCATCATTTTATTCATTAGTTTTACCCAATCCACTTCAGGTGTTCTCACGCACATGTATGGGCAAGTGCTGAGGCTCAGAAGGAAACACCCCCTCTTACTTCAGTGAGACTGGAGCTCTAACTACTTTGCACCAGGAACTGGTGAGCAATCATGTTAAGTCCCACACCCTAGTGCTGTGTTATTGCCATGAACTCTGTGAACCTCGCATTCTCAATACACGTCTGCCTAGAAACTGCAGGTCATCGTCCTGTGGTAACTACAGTATTTTACATGTTTGCAAATGGTAAGAAACATTTTACCCTCTTTAAAAAATGCTAGTAGCAAACGCATCATGTAAAATAAGGAATAAAATTTAAAAAGAAAAAGAAAGAAAAGGTGAGGGGAAAATACAGATCTGGGGAAATAAGCAGATAACCTGAAAAGTTAATTTAAAAATCATGTAAATGAATTTATAAGTAAAATATAGTTTAATTTTTAAATGAATAAACCAGTTCCCCTTATCCATGGGGAGTACATTCCATACCCCAGTGGATGCCTGAAAATGCAGATAAAACTGAAACCCATATATAATGTTATTTCTTATACAGACATGCCTATGATAAAGTTTAATTTATAAATTAGGCAAAGGAAGAGATTAACAATGATAACAATAAAATAGAGCAGCTATAATAACGTATTGTAATAAAAACTATGCAGATATGGCATCATTGAATAAAGTAAGGGTGACTTAAACACAAAGTCCTATGATATGTACTCCCGGTCCTTAAGATGATGCATATTACTATGGAAGCATCATGGGCATACACATAAGTAGTTCAGAAACATTTACAATAGTACCTAACTTTGCCTTAAATAATGATACTGAAAGTATACCTCATGAGAGTTCAAAAAAGGTAAAATTATTATAATTTACACAAATTGGAAGACTTGGACATCAACATTTTTGCTTTCATATTTTTATTCCTTAAATTATTTCATATTTGTGCTAACAAACTCTGCAACAAAGATTGTAATCAGATTTCAGAATATTCATAATATAGCTAGATACATGGAAGAGTCATACATCATATGGTTGGTCAGTCCCACCTGAGACTAAATTAATAAAACATTAAGATGATTTTAAGAACAAATCAGGAAGTACTCAATTTAAATGTTTAGCAATTACACAGGCTGATTAGACTTCAGAATAAATGAAGCTGAGGCAAAATAGAAGTCAAAGTTAAATATAGACATTATCTGGAAATCAGAAAATTCACTAATATCATCAAGTATTATTATTTGGCAAAGGGGAGGCAATAACAGTGAAACACATATGGGCACCGACTGTGGTGTGAAACTTGAATGTCTACAACCCTATGAAAATCAGCCTGTTCATGATCCGCCAGATGCCCTGACCTGCAGGTGCTGGGGAGCCCTCCCCTGTGCCTTCTTTCTCTGTCACTTTACCTTGTCAAATAAGAATGAGCGGAGTGTTTGTTTAGTATTCCTAAGATGATTCCTAATATAAAGGCTGACAATTTCCACAGCGTATCCTTTTCTTCTTGCCTTATGATACCCACTCTCTGTTTTCCAGGTATGCTTATCCCAAAGTAAACTTCAAGTCTAATGTAGCCAAAGCTATTCATAGGGAGTAAGACGAATGAGTCATTCTGGTGACAAATGTAGGTACTCATTCTGGTAAGAAACGGGTTTAATCTGATGATTGCGGAACCCATTCATCAAAGCGCTGATCAGAAGTCATAAAGAAAATTATCCATATTTCATCAACGTCTTCCAAGGCACCGAGTCCCTTCCAGTTAACCTTTATGAATAATTCAGGCCCTACTCTCCTCCACACACCTCCGCCTCCTTCATTATCACCTGTGAAAGCTGAGTTTACACTGAAGGCAGGAAAACCTACAGCTCCTGTGAAACACCCCCCCCTTTTTTTTTTCTTTTTTTAGCTCAGAGAAATTATTGATAAGGAAGCTCTATGTCTTGGAGGTAAGTAAAGCAATACTTTTATTTATCTGTTCCTGACAAATTGATGATTCACCTTATTTTCCTTTTCCAGACTTAGTGGTTTGTCCTTACTAAATAGGTATGTCGCCACTAGGACTTTACAGGAGAAAACTACCTTTGAAATAACTAATAGCTACACATGACATTTTTAAGGCTGCATCTATGAATTTCATCTTCACTGAGTTAATTAACAAATCATCCCTTGTGTGAACTACAGTTTAGTAGTCTGGCACTGATTATGCTCAGAACTCATTCATTGAAATTTTCTTCTATCAAGTGATGTAATCACAGGGAGCTGAACCTGTATTACTTGAAGATGGTGATAATCAAATACTCTATTCTCATGTGACATTTCCCTTCATCCCTCCCGGCCTCCCTCCCTCTCATTTCCTCCTTTCTTTTACACAAATTTCTCTTCTGTAAACTGACCATGCTTTTTAAAGAAGGTTTGAATCAGTACTGACTTCTTCCCACTTTCCACCCACTTGCTTGCTGCTCGCCCCCTGCTCCCCACTGATTTTGCATTTCTCAGAGGATCAAGGGGGGAGCTCATGCGGTAAAATAAAATCCTGGCTTTGTTATATTATTTGCATACATTGTAATGTGTAACAGGAGTCAAAACACTTTTCCATAAAAAGCCAACTAGTAAGCATTTTCCGCCTTGAGAGCTATACAAGATTTGTCCCAGACATTCCTGGCATTTTAAAACAAAAGCACTCTTACCCTGTATGCAGATCGATGAATGTGGACATAGTCCAATAAAACTTTACTAATGGACACTACATTCAAATTTTACATGTTTTTCACATTTCAAAATATTTTGACTTTTATTTATTTACTAGAAGCCCGGTGCACAAAAATTTGTGCACACGGTGGGGGGGAAGTCCCTCAGCCCGGTCTGTGCCCTCTTGCAGTCTGGAACCCCTGAGGGGATGACCACCTGCTGGCTTAGGCCCACTCCTTGGAGGATTGGGCCTAAGCTGGCAGTCAGACATCCCTCTGGCAGCCTGGGAGCCCTTGGGGGATGTCCACTTGCCAGCGGGGAGAAGGCCTAAGCTGCAGACGGACATCCTTAGCACTGCTGAGGAGGCGGGAGAGGCTCCCACCACCACCGCTGTACTGGCAGCCATCAGCCTGGTTTGTGGCTGAGCAGAGCTCCCCTTGTTGGAGCGCACTGACCACAAGGGGGAAGCTCCTGCATTGAGCATCTGCCCCCTGGTGGTCAGTGTGTGTCATAGTGACCAGTCATTCTCAGTGGTTCTGCTGTTAGGGTCAATTTGCATATTACCCTTTTATTATATAGGAGTGCCTGGCCAGCCTGGGTGAGGGGCTGATGACTGTTTTCAGGCTGCCCACAGCCCCTTCAGGGTGGGGGGTCCTGCTGGGGTGCCTGGCCAGTCTGGGTGAGGGGCTGAGGGCCATTTTCAGGCTGGCTAAGCCCCCCCCAGTGGGGACCCTCACCTCATGAGAGTGTGGCCATCCTGGGTGAGGGGCTGATGGCTGTTTGCAGGCTGGCCACAGCCCCCAGCCACCCAAGCTCCCAGTGGAGGCTGGCTGGAAGCAGGTATCTGGGATTTATTTATCTTCTATAATTGAAACTTTGTTGCCATGAGCAGAGGCCACAGACAGCTCAGGGCAGGCGGAAAGCTTGGCTTCCTCCATCGCCCAGGCAACCAAGCATCCTGCTTGCTCCAGCTCCCTGGCTGTCTGCCGCCATCTTGGTTGGGTTAATTTGCATATAGTCGCTCTGATTTGCTGGTGGGCGTGGCTTAGGGCATAGCAAAGGTACAGTCAATTAGCATCTTTGTCTTTTATTAGTGTAGATTTATTAAAACGGTATGTATTCCAAAAAATATATGTATTAACTCAAAGAAGCAAAAACCTTTAAAGTTCTGTTTTCAAACGTAATTTTATTTTCAAAATTGCTATGTGAGTTATAGCAGTTTTGTGCCCCTCTAGCAGAAAACATGACATATGAAAATATTGCTGAAGGCAATCCTTATGGGGGTAGAGAAACAGTTTCAGCTAGTCGTGTGACTCTTATATTTTAAAACATAGTCAATATGCTTCATTTCATGTGTGCCCTGATTTCTACATATTTTAGGTCAGTAATAGTTTTGATAAGGGCAAACATCTATGACTAAACTTAGAAGAGTAGCTAAATATAATCAAGCAATGAGAAATAAAGTTTCTCCCAGACTGATGAATCCAGTTTTCTTATAGGTCAGTTTGATTATAATTTCAAGTTAGAACAGGACTGATTTATAACCACTTGCAATAAATACACTTTTTTTGCTTAACACAGAGTTAGCCTTAGGCACCTGCTATATTGGTACCTCTTTCCAGACATATAGTAAACTAACTTTTAATTGAATTTCACAAGAGGTGGTATTTCCATTCTGAGAAGAATATGACAGATTCACCATAGAAAAGGTTAAGTATTTGTTTTATCATACAGATCAATCTGAAGTAAACTCTTTTACCTACATTTCTAGATTGTTCGGCAGTATCCCTACTATTAGCTTGTTTTAACTCAGATTACACCAAAACTCTATTTTCTTTGTTTCATGAGATTCTCATTATTTCTTCACTATAAATAGTGTATAAAGTGCTGTTGGCCATGAATTCAATGAAAGCAGAAATGCATTGACTAATTGGCAGAAATGTGACCAGGGGCCTGCAGGAATCTTGCCCTGTATTTTTCCAGGAGCAACACTTCTGTGTTCACAAACTTAATGTCTGTAGTGAGTTCACAGAACATGACTCCATACACAACAAGAATCCACATGTAGAGTCAGGGCCAGAGTTAATACCTTCATATAAAAGTCATATGCTTGATAAGATACCAAGATGGTGGCCTAGGTAAACATGGTACTTGCATGCTCCCACAACCACATCAAACTTACAACTAAAATATAGAACAACTATCTTTCAGAACCACCTGAAATCTGGCTGAATGAAATTCTACAATTAGGGAAATAAAGACTAAAGTACATAGAGATTGGTAGGAGGGGCAGAGTTGCAGAATGGTTTGTTCCGACACCCACATGTCACATTTTCTTACTTGGGAGGTATATCTTGGCTCTGGAGGCCTCCCATGAGGAGCAAGAGTTCCCAGCCTCACACCAGAACCATCACCCAGTGTTCCGGTGCTGGGAAGAGAAGTCGCAGTAACTTTGGGCTATAAAAATCAATGCTATTGTGACTGACTGACATGAAGGCTGCTGGAGATCCAGGCAGTTCCTCTTAAAGGGCCTGTGCATAGACTTACTCAGACTAACTCTCTCTGATCTTCAGCACTGAGGCAGCAGCTTGAAAGGATCCACGGACATATAGAGAAGGACTAAATTGTCTGGCATCAGGGCAAGAACTGGAGGCAGCTTTCTCCCAGACAAAAGCGCTGGCAGAGGTCAATGTTCCTATGCTAAGACTTCCTTCTCACAAAGCCCACTGGAAGGAGCCATATCTGAATCTCCATCAACCTGGCCCACAATGTTTGTCCCATCCTTGAGATTACCTGAGATTCTGCCCCATTCGATTTGCAGCCACACCCAAGCTGTTTGCAGTGGCTTTTCCATATGAATGGCATGTTCTGGCTTAGGCTTCAGACTTTCCTAAAGTCTCTCAAATATGCAGCAGCTGGACTCAATGTTCCCCATCCCTCTCAATAAGTGGCCCCAAGACCTGCACTACTAGCAGCTTGCCAAAGTTCAGCATGACCTCTCTGGGGTACATTTAAGCCCAACACAAGTAGCAGCCATCTGCAGATTGCTCTGTAACTTGGGCCCGGTGGCCCCAGGTAGGGCACAGGTAGTGGCTGACTTTGTACCTCCTTGGAGGCCCCAGAGCCATTGTACCTGGTGAACAGCTTCTGACCATACCAGATTACAACTCTATCACATCCACAAGCAACATACTCAAGGGTGATGCCAACAACAATCAAGACTCAACTACAACATGACAGTGCACACAGCCCATGCAAGGGTCCACCTAGAATGGCCAGCTTAGGTGACTGGGGGTGGAGGGGCTGAACCACTGGGCCCTACAGGACACCTACTACACAAGGACACACTACCAATTCTAGGAGACAGAGCAGCACTACATAATACATAGGGGGAAAAAACAAAACAAACAAACAAACGAACAAAAACACACACACACAAAACAAAACAGGAAAGCAGCCAAATTGCAGAGACAAAGAAACATGTCACAAACAAAAGAAATGGAAGCAAGCAAACTACTGGATACAGAGTTCAAAACAATGGTTATAATGATGCTCAAGCAAGTTAATGAGAATGTCAAGGAATTTAGTGAAAATTTCAAGGAACTTAGTGAGAACATCAAAGACATGAAAAAGGACCAGTCAGAAATGAAGGATTCACTAACTGAAATGACGAATAATTTACAGGGAATCAACAGTAGTGTAGAAGATGCCAAGAATCAAATCTGCAATTTGGAATATAAGGAAGCAAAAAACACTCAATCAGAAGAGCAAAAAGAAAAAAAGAATTTAAATCTATGGAGTTAATGTAAGGAGCCTCTGAGACAACTTCAAGTGTATCAACATTCACATCACGAATATGTCAGAAGCAGAGGAGACAGATCAAGAAATTGAAAAATTATTGAAGAAATAATGACAGAAAACTTCCCCTATCTGGTGAAAGAAAGAGATTTACAAGTCCAGGAAGCATAGAGAGTCCCAAACAAGAGGAACTCAAAGAGGCCCACACATATCTTAATTCCACATCATAATTAAAATGCCAAAAGTTAAAGGCAAAAAGAGAATCTCAAAAGCAGCAAGAGAAAAGCAGTTATTACCTACAAGGGAGCACCCATAAGACTACCAGCTGATTTCTCAACAGAAACTTTACAGGCCAGGAGTGGCAAGAAATATTCAAAGTGATGAATAGCAAGGACCTACAACCAAGATTACTCTACTCAGCAAAGCTATCATTTAGAATTGGAGGTCATGTAAAGTGCTTCACAGACAAGAAAAAGCTAAAGGAACTCATCAACACCAACCAGTATTACATGAAATATCAAAGGGTCTTCTTTAAGAAGAAGAAGGAGAAAGAAGAAGAAGAAGAAGAAGAAGAAGAAGAAGAAGAAGAAGAAGAAGAAGAAGAAGAAGAAGAAGAAGAAATAATGAACAATAAAATGATAATAAATACATATATATCTAATTGAATCTAAAAATCAAAAGAGTCCTGCCTGCGTACCTCAGTGTTTGAGCATTGACCTATGAACCAGGAAGTCATGGTTTGATTCCCAGTCAGTGCACATGCCCAGTGTTTGAGGCTCGATCCCCAGTAGGGTGTGCAGGAGATAGCCCCTCAATGATTCTCTCTTATCATTGATATTTCTATCTCTCTCTCCTTCTACTTTCCTCTCAGAAATCATTAAAAGAAAAATTAAAAATAAATGATCAAGGAATCTAATGAACAAAATAAAGTGGTAAGCAAAATAGAACCAGAGGCATGAATCTCAGAGGGAAGGAGGGAGAGGGGTGGGAAGAGATTAACCAAAGTACTTACATGCATATATGCATTACCTATGGACACTGATAATAGGGTGGTGAAGGCCTGGGGTGGGACAGGATCTGGGTGGAGGAAGGCAATGGGGGACAAAAGAGGGGACATCTGTAATACTCTCAATGATAAAGATTTTAAAAAGTCATACGATCGCTGATGTTGCTGTATGTTCTAGAAGTGTTGAATGTACATAAGTTGTATGCAAAGTAATGTACAGTTCATTTGCGGAGGGAAGAAGGAACAGAGAGAAAATAAACCCAAATTAAAGAAGAAAGAAGAACATGGCTGAATATAATTTTCTAGTTCTGCTTCCAACATATTTCCATGTGATTCCTGACCAAGATGACCTTAATGTTCCCCTCAGCCTGACTAAACTTTAGACAGTTTTCTTATGGAAGACAGACCCAGCACCTCCCTTTTCTTAGAGTACTTACTCTAGAAAACTTGCAGTCCTTAATTTTTTCTCTGCCCCTTGGAGATATAAATTCTGCCCCAGCTTCTTGCCAGTTTTGCAACCCAGAGTTGTTTTCCTCAAGGACCTAGGAGTCATTCCTTTCAAATGTAATCACCAAGAAAGACAGGGCCCTTCTCCCCCAGTCTCTCTGAGAAGGTAAGAGTCTAACTTCACTAAGAACACAGCAGATCTAATCAGACTGACCCACATCACTAAAGTCCTCCAGCACTTACCCACTAGCTCATCCAGCGCTGAAAATTTCTCCCACATTTTGTTTGAGCAGATTTGGGTTCAATTTCTTTCCCTTATTTAAAAAGTCTTGAATAAAGTCCACTTTGTCTTGTTAATTTGTCTGGGACAATTTTTCTTTGACACCCCGTGCATCTGGTTTATAAGAAGTAAGTATGAGTGTTTCTGGTGGCAGCCTGCATACACATGCATACACAAATACATGTACACACATGTATGCACATATAGTAGAAGGTGTAGTACAGTAACAGATGCTGTTAATGCTATTCTTTATTTCTTTATCCCCCCTCACAGAAAAGTCACCCAGGATTTCAAAGAAAAGTGGATTTGGTGGAAAGCCACAAAGAGGACAGGCCATTCAATCAGATGATCAGTTAATAGTTATTTGCTACAATTGCTATCTCCTCCATAAAATGGCACATTATTCCACTTGGAAACACCAGCAGATGGGTGATATTTTGCCTCTTACTGCATTAGGCAGGAGTATCATTTACCTATTGCCATAATGATGTGGAACAACAGAGTCAAAATGCATCAATGGCATAAAACAATAAACCTGTATATTTTGGTTCATGATTCAGCTAATTTGAACTGGCTGAACTTGGCTGCTCCCACTCCAGCTTCTGTGGTCATCAGTGGATCTGCTAGCAGCTTGAATAACCTTGCCTGGTCTTCACAAAACCGCCATTGTTTCAAGGATGTCCTCAACTGGAAACTGGGGCAATTTGGCTCTGCTCCACGCACCTTTCACCCTCAGCAGACTAGCTCAGGCATGTTCTCTGGGGGAGGAACAAAAGGCAAGTAGAAATACACAAATTCATTCCCAAGCCTCTTTTTGCGTCCTGTCCACTAGCATAACATCTGATAGCATCCGATAAGCTCAGCAAATTTCAGGGAATGCAGACTCCTGGTGGCAGTGTGAGGGTGAGCAAGAGACCCTGCAAGTCACAAGTCACATGGGAAGAGCGTGAACGTGGTGAGGAGATAATTGGGGTCTTTGATTTAATATGAGTAATGTCTACTATAGTAGAAATATGCTCTTTCTTATGCACAGATCTGCATTGCCTTTCAGGTTGACAATGGCTTATTTCATCCCTGGTGGGGAAAATCAGTTAATTAGTTTGCAATTATATTTAGGCATATGGTTTTAGTGTAACTTCTAGGATCCAAACTATCATGTGCTATGTGATGTGATAAAATGGTGTGTTTTAAACACATAATAATCATAGGTTTGGTGATGATGTGTTCTTTCATTTTGGTTGAAATGTTTCACTGTGCTAGGAATCTACTAGAAGAGGGAAGTTGAATATTAATCAAGTTCTCCTCTGGAAGCATTTTAATGAAACTTTGGGTAGTTTTACATTCCAATTTATCCTCTTGCATTTTCTCACATGTTGGGGAAAATTTAACGAAAAGGGCACACAGTGCTCATGTTTTATTAAAAAGTAAAGGCAAACTCACGAGATACAAGGTCAACTTTTTGTCTCACTGTTAAGTGACAACAATGGAACAGATCATGGAAGTGAAGTTCCCACTTTTGATAAAGGCCCGTGTTGTCTCATTTGAGGCAGGATTCTGCATGCTTTCTGTATCCACAGACAAAGACACTTTAGTCTGCTTGTTTGTCTAGTAGCTAAAATTATGCAGATGCTTGATTCATTGTAGTCCTTGATTTTCTTTAACTTCTTGTGGGGCCAGCTAGGGTGTCCTGCCTCCTAACTGTAATCTTTCTACTCAGCCCCAAGCAGCTGGAGGGAAAAAATCATTCTGTAGTCTTTGCATTTCTCAGTCATTTACTTGCATTTACTTCAAAGCACAGTGGCAGTCATGCTAATCGGAAAACTTGCATAAAGCAGGCAGTGTCCCCAAAACTCCTGAAGTATGACTGGAAAGGTAAAAATTCAGAAACTACAGTTCAGAATATACAATGACCATATTTCATTTTGTCTCTAACAGAGGATTTGCAAAGCATTAATTCACATGTCTTCAAGGGTAGGTTTATGTGGCTATCATTCAGAATTTTCAAATAATTTTGAATTTCTAGCTAAATTAGCCACTTGGTCCACTGAATCAATAACCACATCTACTAAGAAACAACATTAGGGAAAATTGCCAAGTCTGTGTAATTTTGACCCTGGATTTGGGTTTGAGAAGAGAAAACCCTGGTGTCCTATCTGTTTTCCATCACAACTAATTACACGACTTAGTATAAGTCACTTCCCATCTCGGAGTCTCAGTCCATCTTTAATGAGCTTAGTAGTCTACCTCTGGAGATACTGGAGGATTACAGGAAAAGCCACACAGGTCCCAGCCCAGGGGCAGGGAGACAATTAGCGTAATTATCATTATTACTAGACTCCAGGACTCAAGAATATCTGTCCAACACTAACAACAAATTCAACTTTCTAATTTATAAAAGATCATTGTACAATGGCTAATCCAGGATTTCTAACCAGGCATGTGAGCAATGGATGTGGAATGGATGCTTTTGGTTCATTTGATAAATTAATAATCTGGATAATTTAAAGAAATAAATAGCCAGTCCTAATTAAATAGTGGTTGGAAATTATCAGCTTTGCTCAAAATGACCCAAACCAGTGGAGAATGAATGTTTTTGGAATCTGCCTCATGGAGATGTTGAAAACTGAGTTCGCTGGGAAGTCCTTGCAGCCTGGAGTCTTGGGTAAAAAGCTAATTTTTGTGATTTTCAAAATAACGTTTCAAGATACATGAAGCTTTTGTGTAGTCAAGTTGATTGAAAATGACATATCCTGTTGAATGAAAATATTAAGCCATATTCCCTAGTCATAGGTTTACTGTTCATAGGGAAAACTATTATATTATATTATATGGAACGGTAGCAGAACAAGCCTGGAACAAGTTGTCATTACTGGCCTGTTCACACTGTGAAAATCTCTCTATTTTTAATATTTGTGAAATGTTTATAAAATATTGTGGAATTTGGAATTTTGTGAAAGTACAATAATATGTCAGTTATTGATATAATTTAATCACTTCTACTTAGAAGGTACTGTGATAGATACCTCTATACTTAATACCTCTTGATGGGCTGATGAGGCTACTATTTTGGTTACAAAAAAAAAAAGGTACAGTCTTTGCTGAGCAGCAGGATTTTTAATCAGTATGGCAGAGCAACTAACTCGCTGTGGGTGTGCTTTCTATCGTTACACAAAATGAGACACAGCAAGTGCATCTTTTTTATGTTAAATTATAAATTCCCAAATTTTGTTCCTTATTTTTAATGTGTACACAATGAAAGAGCTGACACTACAGAAATGCAATGCTAATGCTTCCTTTTAAAATAAGAAATGCAGGACACACATGCACGAAATAACAGTCTCTGCCGGAAGCCCCAGCCCATCATTGTTGTTAAGAAAACAGACAACAGTTAAGCCATGGGGTATGCACAGCACGGCTACTAGTAGACTCAGAACACTCCTACTGCCTCATGTATCAACAGTTAGGGCTTATGCTTTGAAAAGCATTGTGGCTACTTCCAGTTGTCATCCAAAATGATGCAATAAGTTGTCCTACCACAAGGAGAAGGATCATCTATATTCCTGTATATTTAACAACAATGATATTATTATTTCTTTATATATTTCCTAGACTTAACATAAACTGCTGTATTTAATTTTGAATATATATAGTGAGATTCAACAATTTTAATATATTTAAAACATATTTTCATAAATATGTCAATAAAAATATTTATCAAAATATTTAACTTATTTAATATAGAACACATTCGGTATACTTATTAATATATTTGTTCATGTATATTTATATTAATACTAGAGGCTTGATGCACAAAATTCATGCAAGGGTAGGCCCTCGCAGCCCTGGCTGCTGCCTTGGCCCTCACAGCCTCGGCTTTGTCTGGAAGGTCGTCTGGAAGGTCGTTCTGCTGTTTGGTCTAATTAGCATATCAGCTCTTTATTATATAGGATATGGTTCAATACTTTTATTAGATTTACTTTAGGAGATTTAACATATGTGTGCATTATACATATGATAGAGTTATTCTTGTACGGCTGTCACATCTTCCCAAAGTTGTAAATGATTGTTAATTTTATCAAATAGTATTTCTATTGACTAATTGAATATATCCATTTTGCTTCTCTGTATTCCTGAATTGTCTATTACAAATCCATGAGATTTTGTAACCAGGAAAAGAAAGCCTAAGTGTTGTTTACAAGTGACCAGTGAAGGGTTGGGAGTGATACACCGGAGGGCTGCAGTCCGATGGGAGGTTGGGCACAGCGCTCTCCTCTGTCCGCCCATTCCATCTCCAAACTCAGCTCAGGTGTGCAGGGGACAGCCAGCCTGGAAAGGAGGGAGGGGACCTGACTCCTTACTGCATCTATTCTCTCTGCCCATCTTACTCTTATACAAAGCTAAAAGATACCAGATTAAAAAAAAAAAGACTGTTCTAAGTAAAAGATATATACTTGGCATTGATCATTATTTCAGACACATCAGGGTAGAAAGCAATCACAAATAATATCACTAAGGTTCAACTTCCTTCTATGAACAACCTACACAGTGTTAAGGAATCCAGTAAAAAGGGCAGGTCCAAGGACTGGCCACAGGTTCTCAGCCACGAAGCACAGATGGTGTTGGACATACCTGGAGAGGAGCACTCTGAGAATTGCATGGTTTTGCTTGGTTCAAACACACAACAAACAGAAACCTTTCCTCCATTACCAGCTTTCTATCACGCATGTCAACATGTCCACACGCCGCAGTGAAATGTCTCTGTAGAGCTCAGCACGTTGAGGTCAGTCACCTGGAGGAGCCAGTGCTCGCGCCCTCTTCTCTGTGGAATCTCTGAGTTTTTCTGGAAACTGCCCCACAATATGAAAGTGTGTTCTGTGGTTAGAGTCCATCCCCGGGTGAGACTTAGCCAGTTTCTTAAACTCTTCCTCCTGCTCCTCTTCCCTGGCGTTAAACAAGGCTGCGAGTTCGACATGCTTGCCTTACAGGATCACCGCTCTCTGCAGTTTAGCAACTCAAATGCATTTAACCTCAACAAAATGAGCATTTGCTCCTGAAATTTCAGCATGAGTTTAGCCTATAATTTCTGGGAACAATAAAGCCAAACCTATTTTTTCCAGCAATGTTCCCATTTTATCAACGTATGAACATGTCCATGAGATTTGGAAAAGTCAACACACAGGGTTTCTAGACACAAATGTGTTTTAATAAAATGAAATCTTCGTTTGTCATTGTGTTCTCACAGAGCAGACACAGAATAGACGGAGCACAAGCCCTGCCAGCGCTCTCATAAGCGGGTGTCAGCCACACTGTCCACACGGCCTCCACTGTGCGAGGACCACTCAGCGAGGCTGCGCATTCGGCCTGTCGCACCGCCAGGCACTGCCAGCTGGGGGACCCCTTGCCAACTGGCACATGTCACAGTGGATTTCCCCCCTTAGGATAATTGCTTATCAACTGGGAGTTTTATTTATTCATTGGCACTATAAATTTAATTTCTGTTTATAAAGCAGGCTGTAATACCTCCTAAATTTTTCATCAATGAAATATTGTGACATTTTTCATTAGACCAGTGCTTGCAAACGTGGCATTGTTGTCTGATTGTGTTCCTCTTCATCGCACTAATTGTTTACAAAAATTACACTCCACAAGCTTTCTGAGGAAACAAGTACTTTAATGAGCACACCATTCTAAAAATTGAGGATCATTTAAGTGATGGAGCCCTGGCACTAGGAATTTGCCTCAAATTATTTTAAACCCAGCAATTGATCTTTCCCTCAATTAATCATAAGTAAATTTAGAAGGGTTATCATTTTGTCTGTGTTGACTCAAATGTGGTTGAAAGACCTACGAGGGGACGGGCAGAAAATCTGCTTGTCCCCGCCCCTCCCCACACTCATGACAACACACTAAGAAATTCTGCCATGACATGTACTGCATGAGAGGGGGCGGGAAAAACTAGCTTTGATCCAGCTCCTGCACTGATAAGAAGCAGAATTCTGCCACCATGGTGGGAAGAGTGAGAATGCTGAGAACATGCTACCTGTGAGGCACAGGTGCAAAGCATTACAAAATGCAAGGGCCTCCAGGCCTGCCTTCTGTACAAGGTAACAGCAGCATGCAACTGAGGGACTTGCAGGCCTCCGGTGGGTATTTACAGCAGCAAACAAAGGCAGTGCCACTCCAGACTGATTGACACAACGCTGACCCTCTCCCACTAAGGGCAGAAAAGAGAACAGGTGTGCCTGTTTCTAGATGTAGACATTATGGACCTCAGTCTCTACTGTTCTGATACTTACAGTGTCTGATATCCCATCAAAAATTATGCAACATTCACAAAAGCAAAGCACATGAATATAACCTATGGCAGGAGGGAAAAAACAATGAACCAAATAAAACAAAAGAACAAAAAGTAGACCCAGGGAAATTATAATTTGATTATATTAGATAAAGACTTTGATATAACCATGATTAATATGTTAAATAACTAAGGTCCAGGGTGAGAAAACACACATGGACAATGGGAAATTTGAGCAGAGAGATGGAAACTTTCATAAAGAGTTAAAGGAAAGGCTAGAAAATGAAAAAACCATGTTAGAAATTAACAATATCTTTGATTAAAGTATGACACATGACAGAGTTGAGGAAAGAATCAATGAACTGAAAGAAAGTTCAATGAAAATTATTAAAACTGAAACAAGAATGTAAGAGTAAAAAAAACAATAATAAAATAGAGCGTTCAAGAGCTGATAGGTACACAAACAATAATGCTGGTGATTAACCTGCTGTAAAATATGCAATACCAGAGCCAATCAAGTTATCCTAATGGCATTTAGAAAGCTAAAATCAAAATCATCTCCATCATCATTTTCAAATTATCTGTAACATTCACAAAGTAGGCCATATTCTGAGCATGAAATGAATCTCAATAAATGTAAATGGTTGGAATCATTCAAAGTATGTTCTCTGAGCATAAGGACATTATGCTACAAATTTTAAAAAACATAATACTTTTCCAGAAAATATCTAGAAAAAATCTGAAATGTTTAAAAATTAAACAGCACACGTCTAAAGAATCCATTGTCAGAAAAGAAATTACACAGTGAAAAAACATTGTAACCAGATGGATCAAGGAAAAAGAGAGAGAGAATACGCAGATACCAGAATTAGGAATGATAGAGGGGTATCACCACAGACTCCACAGAAATGAGATGGATAAAGATGTTAGAGGCACCTGTCACCGACACCAGAGAGGTGTTCCTGGGCAGCCCCCTGAGCTAGTGGGAGAGGACTGTCCCCAACCTCGGTCTGATCCGTGTCTTCTCATATAAATTAATTTATAGGAGAGACCTTGACTGCCTTGTGAAAAGCCAATTTATTAAAGCAGTTAGAGCATGCACCCTTATTAAAGAGGCAAAGCTAGCAGACCTATACATCTGGCTTAGGAAGCCCAGATGGGCTCTTAGCTAATCTGAAGAGCAGGTTGGTTGGGGGTCTGGGGTGTTATTTACCCTCCTGTCTATTGGCTTCAAAATTCGTTTGCTGAATATTTTGGTGCAGATTAATTCTCAAGGTCCCAGAATTAATGAGAAGCACCTGGCAATTTTATCTTGCAAAGCCTTGAGACTGCTGGCTTTTCTGATTAGGGAGTAAAACTGCCCTTTTTTCCTTTGCCTTTCCCCCTCTTTTCCAGCATTCTCTCATTAGGGAGGCTTTTAACCATTTGCTCTCAAGTGTCCTTGGCTGGGGAAGATAATGGCTTGTTATTTACAAACTGGATGCAAGTTGTCCACACTGTTGGGCTTTGTTTTAACTTTCCTGTCTCAGTGTCCCTATTTCACTTGTCTTGGAATTTTCCTAGCTCCCTACTGCCCTGTAACAATAAGAATATATTAAGAACAATTTAATATCAGTCAATTCAATAACTTAGGAAAATAATCATATTTTTGGAAGATACACATTGTCTAAGTTTTTTAAGAAAATAAACAAAAAACAGTAACAAAATGGTAGATATCAATCCACATATATCAATAATCACTGAACTTCAAGAGTTTAAATGTATCAGTTGAATTTCAAGGATTGTCAAAGTGGATTAAAAAAATCAAAATCAAACTATATGTTGCCTCTAAGAAGCACACTTTAAATATAGAAACTCACATAGGTTAAAAGTAAATGGATGGAGAAAAGTATACTGTTAATCAAAAGAAGGCAGGAGTAAGTCATATTAATTTCAGACAGAGAAGACTTCAGAGCAAGGGAACTTCAAGAATTGCTATGAAGCTTCAGTCATTGGTATAGTCAAGGATTGGTAAAAAATAGACCAATGCAATACAGTAGAGAGCCTAGAAATACACCCACATAAATATGGCCATCTGATCTTTGAAAAAGGAGCAAAGGAAATTTAATGGAACAAAGGTATTGTTTTGTTCCTTATACCTGTCACAAAAAATAACTTAAAATGGATAGTG
This sequence comes from Myotis lucifugus, assembly GCF_000147115.1. NCBI lineage: Eukaryota > Metazoa > Chordata > Mammalia > Chiroptera > Vespertilionidae > Myotis > Myotis lucifugus. The sequence goes on along the minus strand of NW_005871337.1, from coordinate 445,773 downwards.
GACCTAAATATAAAACACAAACCTATAAAACTCCCAGAATACAACATAAGAGAAAAACCTAGATGATCTAGGGCAGTGGTTCTCATCCTTCCTAATGCTTCGACCCTTTAATACAGTTCCTCATGTTGTGGTGACCCCCAACCATAAAATTATTTTCGTTGCTACTTCATAACTGTAATTGTGCTACTGTTATGAATCATAATGTAAATATCTGATATGCAGGATGCATTTTCATTGTTACAAATTGAACATAATTAAAGCATAGTAATTAATCACAAAAACAATATGTAATTATATATGTGTTTTCCAATGGTCTTAGGCGACCCCTGTGAAAGGGTAGTTCAACCCCCAAAGGGGTCGCGACCCACAGGTTGAGAACCGCTGATCTAGGGTATTGACTTTGTAGATACAACACCAAATGCAACATCCAATAAAGAAAATAATAAATATACTTGACTTCATTGAAATTAAATACTCTGCTCTGCAAAAGACAATGTCCAAAGAGTGAGAAGACAAGCACAGACTGGGAGAAAATATTGCAAAAGCATATCTAGCAAAGAACTGTTATTTAAAATATAAAAAAAATTTAAAACTCAGTGGTAAAGAAACACTGGTTAAAAAATGACCCAAAGACCTTACCAGGCACCTCACCAAGGTAGATAGTCAGATGGCAAGTAAGTGTGTGAAAAGTCACTGCACACCATATGTTATCTGGGAACAGCAAACCAAAACAATGAGATAACAATGAGGCCCCACTACACACCTAATGAATGGCTAAAATCCAGAACACCCACACACCAAACACTGACGAGGATGTGGAGCAACAGGAACTCTCATTCGTTGTAGGTAGGAATAAAAAATGGTGCAGCCATTTTGAAAGACAGTTTGGCAGTTTTCCTCAAAACTAAACATATGCTTACCATAGGATCCAGCAATAGTACTCTTTGGTATTTACCCAAAGGTGTTGAAACTCATGTTGACTCAAAAACCTGCATGTGGATGTTCAGTTTTATTTATAACTAGAGGCTCAGTGCACAAAATTTGTGCACAGGTGTGGTCCCTAGGCCTGGCCGGTGATCTAAGCACAAGCGTCTGGCATGGAAGGGCAGGTCCCAGCTGACCTCTGGGCTCTGGGCAGCACCTGGACCCCCAGACCCCCGCACACCCCCCTCCACCTGATTCACAGTGCCTGAGTCCCCATGCGGAGATGCTGTAAGCTCAGCTGGATGCAGCGGGCCGGGACACAGCGTGGGCCTCTGGGCCGCCCAGCAGCACTGCACAGAAGCCAGGTGGTCAGTGTACTCTCTCCCAGCTGGCCTTGGCAGACCGGCTCCTGCGAGAACCCACAGTGAGCCCGACTGGCCCCTGTGCTTCTGGCAGCTACAGCCCTGCTCACTCGGAAGCTCACTGGGGCTGGCAGCACCTCCACAGCCACCCACTGCCAGTGCCTTCTCACCGATGCTCACCATGTTCTGTACTGCCCCCTGGTGGTCAGTGCACATCATAGTGAGTGGTGGAACTCCCCATCAAACTCCTGGTTGAGGGGACAATTTGCATATTAGGCTTTTGTTATGT
>NW_005871337.1:386776-443485 GCF_000147115.1 Myotis lucifugus | reverse complement strand
TATAAAGAACAAATTGTGATCTCCGCGACCAAGCGGATCATATATATACATTATCTTCGCGAGGGGATAAAAACACTTTCGAGTTTACTTTCGCGAGAGGTGAGACAACTGGGAGTCCAGGTAATGCTTCCCGCTGCGTGAATTGCTGTACCACGCCCCCCATCACCCTGCTGCAGCTGCTGGTCACCGCCGCCCCCCCATCGCCGTCCCCTCCCTCTGCCCACTAGCACTTCCTTGGCTGACCTGGCACCACCTGCTCGCTGGCCCCACCCCCCACCGACGAGTTGTTCCGCCATTTGGTCGATTTGCATATTAGGATTTTATTATATAGGATTGCAAAAGTTGGAAGCAACTAACGTATTTTTCAGTAGGTGAATAAATAAACTTTAGGACATTTGTCTCCTCTGCCTCCCAAACTAGTGACAGAGCTCACTTCTCACAGAGTCCTCCTTGGCCTCCTCCCCCAGGCTCTTCCCAGTGTAACAGGAGGCAGGTACATCAGGGCACAGCACCTGACAACTTGTCTAAAGAAATCGGCTCCCTAAAGCCCAGGCCACTTCAGCTTCGATCTTTACGACTTCAAGGGGCTATGTCTACAAATCAGTCTTCATACGTCAACGCTGCCAAGACCTCATTTGGAATGTGGGGTCTCTGTACTTGCCCTTTGAGCTTTACCTGAAACTAAGGGGAAATAGTGCCTTTTTAGAATCTGATTATGTCAATTAATGGGGCAAAGATGCCTTCCTGCCTGTGCACATGAAACGCAATTCCCTCCGTGGTGCCAGAAAATCATATCTGAAAACATGATAATGATAAGGAAACCTACAAAAGGGACCAGCCCCTTCAAAATGCCAAGGAACAGCTGCATTCATATATATGACCCTGGTTAAGTAGTAAATCATCTCATTAATATACTTAATTTTAATAATCAAGCTGATACAATGAAGATTGAAGGGCAAAAATTAAATTAATTGAGCAATTTTCCCCCTGAAGGCAAAGTATAATATTCTCCCACACATCACACACCACAAACAGACATACACACCCACACATACACACCACACCACACACACACACACACACACTGTACTTATTAAACTGTGATGGGTGTTTCTGTGACCTGGGAATGAATAAAAGCATATGAAGCTTCTAAGTCAGTGGTTCTCAACCTTCCTAATGCTACGACCCTTTAATATAGTTCCTCATGTTGTGGTGACCCCCAATTTCCTTGTTACAAATTGAACATAATTAAAGCATAGTGATTAACCACAAAAACACTATGTAATTATATATGTGTTTTCCGATGGTCTTAGGTGATCCCTGTGAAAGGATTGTTCGACCCCCAAAGGGGTCTCGACCCACAGGTTGAGAACCGCTATTCTAAGTGTTTCTTAAGGTTCATATGACTCTGGTATTTAGGGTACCACAGTAAAGCCCAGCCAAGCAGTGGAGTGTTCTTGTTTTGGGGGAAAATATTTTTTTCAAATTTGTGTTTGACTTATGGCTCCAGAAGGCAAGCCTCTTCCTTCAAAAGGGAATACCATGACCATGTGCTATTGGAGCTGGGATCTGGTGGCAGGATCTGAGCTGCCAGATCCCAACATTTATAACTGCACAGCACCTAATCTATGGCAGTAATGTGGCAATGTATCAAGGGTCCTAGGGGCTGAGTATACTTATGAATAACTTATCCCGATATTTAGAATAAGCCTTTATTTTGATGGCATTGTCATTAGTTAATATCCATTTTATGTAGAAAAGTAATTGGGAAATACAATAATTATGAGGAAAATATAAATGTCCCACTGTCTAAATACACTTATAATTGCCTGGTCCTCAACTATATGTACTTATAAATCTTTCTATTCAAATGCCTTTCAGAAAGTCTTTACCAATTTACACATTCTCTTGCCACACCATGTGGGCACTTTTCTTTAACAGGTGCATAAAAATCAGTATTTTGCTCAAACCATAGGTCAACTTCTCGTAAATAATTGGAGGGATATTCCTAAGCTGACACTTGTAAAACCCACACTGCATGTATTTTCCATTGAATTGCCTCTTGCAGGACAATTTTTCTTGGAACCCATGATCCACCAATTGGACAGTGTGAGACAATGATTAACAATATTGCCCAAGAATGTGGCAGTGAGATTGGTAGCTGAAAAAGTAACTATTAAAATATAACCTTTAGGCCCTGCCAGTGTGGCTCAGTGGTTGAATGTTGGCCTGTGAACCAGGTGGTCATAGTTCAATTCCTGGCCAGGGCAGATGTTCTCAGGCTGGATCCCCAGTAGGGGCTGTGCAGGAGGCAGCTGATTAATGATTCTCTCTCATCACTGATGTTTCTATCTCTCTCTCCCTCTCCCTTTCTCTCTGAAATCAATAAAAATTATATTTTAATGTAATATTTAAGAGCACCATAAAGACTCAAGATTTTTCTACAATTGAAGATAATAACATTTACGTCTAATCAACCAATATTTTTAGATTTATTGAGTAGTTAGTACATGACAGTCTCTTCCCTGGGCATTTGACATGAAAGGAAAACTACCAGCCCTTTCCAGGTCATGTTAGAGCACATTGCCTAACAGGCACACCCAGGACCATCTCATTACTAAGCCAACATGCCTTTGTTTGCCTTACAGTAACTGTTGTTTACAGCTCAGATTATGTAAAACGACTTGGTAATGGAGATTCTGATATAGTAGAAATGCAAATATTTTTTTTTTTTCTGATAGAAATGTAATCCCAAAATAAACTGAGGAGCAAAATAGGACCATAGACATGCAGCACGGACCAGACTAACAGATCTCAGAGGAAAGGAGGGAGGGAGAAGGGGAAGAGATTAATCAAAGGACTCATATGCATATATGCATAGCCCATGGACACAGACAATAGGCAGGTGAAGGCCTTGGGTAGGGTGCAAACCTGGTAGAGGGGTCAAAGAGGGGACATGGGGGACATCTGTAACCCTCAATAATAAAATACATTTTTTGAAAATTACATCAATAAACAATTGTTAAGTAAAACAAAACAGAAAAAAGAAATGTAATCCCAACTGTACTATTGTATCGCCCTGTGTTACATCAACAAGTTTTGTTTCTACGTTATCAGTGCCCAATGTACTCAGCTTCTCAGGTGTATTTTACCACTGACGGTTCGCAGGTGAATGAGCTGAATATATCTGTAACACATTGTCTACTCAGCATTGTGTGAGAGTCATTTCACTTTGCCATTAGAACAAAACAGTCCAAAAAAAACCTTGTATTCTTGCAAACTGCAGTGATGGAACCAAAACAACACAAGAAAGCTTAACATATATTGAGCTTAAAGCTAATAATTATATAGAGGACTAAAGTAAGAAAATAGGATAAATAGAGTGGGTAGGCAAGGCCTCACTTTGAAAGTGATATTGTAACCCACCACCCCTTTTTTTGACATTGTTTCTATAAATGCTGACTCTGACTAGTATATAACTTGTAGATAAACACCATGTTTGTATAATAATCCGAGTAGCTACCCTGGCTGGTGTGGCTCAGTTTGTTGGAGTGTCGTCTGGTATACCAAAAGGTCTTGGGTTTGATCCCCAGTTGGAAGTATGCAGTATGCAACCACAGATGTTTTGCTCTGGCATCAGAATTTCTCTTTCTCTCCCTCTTTCTTTCTCTTTCTCTAAAATCAGTTTAAAATGCATATCCTTGGGTGAGAATTAAAAAAAATTCTAGGAACTAACTTCAAAAGATATAGACTCCAACATTCAGTCATCCCAGTTTTTTTGCAGAGATTTGCTGGTTTTCAACCATGATGCTATAAAACCAGGATGATGCACACCATACCATCACTTGAGCAGTTTTGAGATCTTTATCAGAATGGACTGTGCTGGGCTGCACATAGAGAACGTTTCAACCCCCTTCCCTTGATCTTTTTGTTTTACTTTACCCCTGTCTGCACTAAGATAGTGAGATAGGCTTTTGGAAAGGAGTCCCCCATCTCCTCAGGTGGCTGACACTTGAATAAACCACTTGCCTAGCACCTGTCTCATGACTTTGGCTTTCATTTCGTCAAGCAGCCAAATCTGAGTTTTGGTTACAATATTCGAACAAAAATATATGAAGGAAGTGAGAGCACAAGTCTTGGAAATTCCTAGGGGAAGAACATTTCCAGGAAGGAAGCAGTGTGTTCAAAACTCCTGCAGTGGGAGCACCCAGTTGTGATGGAGATGAGTGAGGAGAACAGAAATGCATGGGGTAGAGCGGGTAGAGGGGAACTTCAGGTTTTCATTATGATTAAGATGGAAAACCCTTAGTTGTTTCTGTGCATTAGCTAACATAATCGGATTTCTTTTTAGAGGCTCATTCTAAGTTGCTCTGTTAAGAATAGACTGTGGGTCCATCCATATTGTTGCAAATGGTAAAATTTTAATCATTTTTAAAATATGTTTTGTTGATTTTAGATAAAGAGGAAGGAAGAGGAAGAGAGAGAGAAATATCTATGTGAGAGACATCAATCAGTTGCCTCTCATATGAGCCCCAACCAGAAATTGAACCCACAACCTAGGTTTGTGCCCTAACCAGGAATTGAAATTTGTGACCTTTTGGTGCATGAGATGATGCTCAACCAACTGAGCTACTCTGGCCACAGCAAGATTTCAGTCTTTCTTATGGCAAATCAATGTATTATGCTAAGTGAAGTAAGTCAGACAGAGAAATTAGAAGATTTCTCTTATATGTGGCACCTGAAAAACAAAATAAATGAACAAACAAAACAGAAACATATTCAGATACAGAGAACAGACTGATAGTTATCAGAGGGGCAGGGGCTGGGGAAAAAAGTGAAGGGAATTAAGAAGTACAAAATGCTAGTTATTAAAATAGTCTCAGGGATGAAAATACAGCACAAGGAATATAATCAATAATACTGTAATAACTATGTGCACATCAGGGGGTACTAGACTTACTGTGGGATAACTTTGTAAGGTACATAAGTGTCTAACCGCTGAGTTATACACTTGAAACTAATATAATATTGAATTTCAACTGTAATTGAAAAATAAACCTTGGCTCACTTGGTTAGAGTGTCCTCCCAATATGCCAATTTGCAGGTTCAATACTCGGTCAGGGCACATACAAGAATCAACCAATGAATACTATTACATAAAAAAGGAACAACAAATCATTGTTTCTCTCTTTTTCTTTCTTTCTCTCTCTAAATTCAATAAATACATTTTTTAAAAAAAATAATATTTTTAAAAAGAATAAATTTGGGGGTCAAAAGACAGAAGAAGGGACCCAGTTAGAAAGTTATTGAAATACTGCAGGTGAGAGATGGCTGGGGTCTGACCAGGGCAGTAGTGATGGAGAAAGTGAAAGTATTCTTGTCTTCAACATAGATTGTCCTATGTAAGAAGTAACATGCGGATGCAAATGGGATTAGTCAGTCTACCCAAAGGAAAAAATAAACAGACCCAGGGAGCCAGGGTGTCGTGTCCCTGGGACAGAACAACCCTGGGCACCTGGCAGAGAAAGCCACCCCTCCCCAGTGCCAACATCTTCTGCCTGTGAGGACAGGGCTCTGGGCAGCCCTCAGGGACATTTTATACATTTTATTTTCTGATGGTAAAGATAACAAATGCTTATTTCAGAGCAATAGGAAAATGTACAGCAGTATGTACAGATTTTTAAAATATGTTAATGTCTAGAAGGATCCTTCATCCAAGATAAATTTAAGCAAATAGACTCTCCATGTGCTGTGATTGAGGCCCATAGCCCTCACTGTGGCACTGGAGAAGTGTACTTGGTTTTTGTCTTAATTTTAAGTCATTGAATCCTTTGTACAAATAATAAGAGGAATGTGCTAAACTGTTAAAGGCAAAGCACCTTTCCTTAGAGCTGGGATTTGGGAACAGGAGCCCCAGCTGCTCAGACCCCTGGCTCTGCACCCGTCTCTGTGAAGCCCCATGGGCCAGGGCCAGGAGAGCCTCGCTTCTCAGCCGGGACCTGCTCTCTAACCTGATGACAATGAATAGGCCCTTCCATGTGAGGGTCTCTGTTCAGTTACACATTTTTTCACAATAGATTACAGGTTAAAAATTCAAGTCATTAGCAAGAAAGTCAAGTCAAGGACACTTCTGAGCCAGTCCTCTCTCTAGCTAGCATTCTGAGCAAATCAGCTTGCTCTCAGAGCTGTATGGGGGGCCTTGCAGTTGAAGCAAACTCTAGCCCAGGAGTTGGGGCACCGGGCCAATGAGTCAGCTCAACACACACTGAGATGGATGTCTCTGGTTCTAACTCAGCTCATCTGTTAAATCAAGTGGCAGGATTAGAATAGACTACTTATTAAATATTCCAACCCCTTCTTCAGAAGAAATTCTTCAATTGAATTTTTTTTCAAATGAAAGTTATTTATTTATTTGCTTAGTACTCTGTTGTTGTTGTTAACCCTCAACTGAAGACATTTTTTCCATTGAGAGTAGAAAGGAAGGGGAGAGGCAGAGAGAGAAACATCGATGTGAGAGAGACACATCGATTGGTTGCTTTCTGCACACGCCTGAACCGGGGTCAGGGATTGAACCTGCAACCCAGTTATGTGCCATTAGCCAGAATCGAATCTGGGACCCTTCAGTCCACAGGCTAATGCTCTATCCACTGAGCCAAGGTAGCTAGGTCAGAAGTTGCATATTTGAATGATATTTTTGTCATAAAGAAAAGAAAACATGATTTATTTAGCATCTGCTATTAAGATTTTTATTCTGTGATCCATCTCCAAGTGCACAAAGTACTACAAGAATAATGAGCACATTTTATTTGTAAATGGAAAGCTAAGACAGGGAGGGAGTTGGACTCTGTAGAATGTCCATTAAGCATCAACCATCAATCTTATCCAACTATGATCAATCAGCTTCATTTTTTTGGCTGTATTTTGAAGATAAAAATAATGAAAAAGTTTAAGAAGATCTGGAGATGTATATTAATTTTAATGTAACAAACCACAAAGACAATAATAAGTGACCCAGGAATGGCCCACTGTTCACAATGTCCATAGCTTAGTGGACTGGTCTGTAAAACATGGCATTTCACGACCGGGTCCCACATTTTGCTACAACTGAGAAGACACATCTAATGGACAGCCTCGGCCAGGACTGGAGACCCTGCCTGCAGCCTCTCAGTCATTTTTCTTTTCAGCCAGGCTTCATTCCACTTCATTTCTCCTCCTCTTCACTTCCAGCCATGAAACTGCCATCAGCCCTACGCTGTCTTCTTATGGTAACTATGGGAGACCCAGCCTCCTTTCTCCCCTCCACACACACACTCAGTGTAGACACACTTTTTCAAGGAGTCTTGTCTTCTCATTCACTCGGCATATTCTATGCACAACCTTATACACAAGTCTGCAAAGGGAAATTTTAAAAAATTAATATATTGATTTGAGAGAGGTGTTTATTCTTCTACTTATTTATGCATTCATTGATGGATTCTTGGATGTGCCGTTACTGGGGATCAAACCTGTAACCTTGATGTATGAGGACGATGCTCTAACCAACTGAGCTACCCAGCCAGGGCAAATAAAAATAAAAACATTTAAAAGACCCTTCTCAGGACCCACCTTTAATAAACAGTGGTGGTGATTACTAACATTTAAGATTTAAAATCTCTTCCCTGTCCCCTATACTCAACAACAACAAAAAATATCATGCAGTATATTTGGTACGCCACTCTTACAGTTATAATTGTTATTTCCTGCATATATTAAGTATGTTTTAAAACATCATTTGAATGACTACCTATTGTTTGGCATTTATGATGTCTCCCATTTTCTTTTATATGCAAAGATATCTATTTATTCATACTTTTAGTCAAATATTTGATAGCATCCATGATTTCTTAGAAAAAAATCCCTGGAAAATAAATTTTGGGCCCAAAGCACATGAAATTTGTAAGGCTGTTATTATATTTTACCAACAGTTCCTCCGAGAAGAAAATAGTTCCCCCTCTTTTATTTCTTGAATCTTATTTATACTGTTCATTAACATGATCCTGGACTGGCAAAGTGCATTCTTCAGTTTATAGCAGGTTTTTTAGGCAGTTGTTCATCTAGACCAGTGGTCGGCAAACTGCAGCTCTGCAAACAGCGGCTCAAGAGCCACATGCGACTCTTCGGCCCCTTGAGTATGGCTCTTCCACAAAATACTTGCTCTTCCACAAAATACCGACTTCTGTGCATGGGCCACGAAGTTTCAATCGCACTGTCTGTGCATGCCTGCACGTGGTATTTTGTAGAAGAGCCACACTCAAGGGGCCAAAAAGCCGCATGTGGCTCGCGAGACACGGTTTGCCAACCACGGATCTAGACTATAGGTAATAATCACTCATTTTTTATTTAATTGATACATAATGTAAAGGAGCCTGAGTCAGTTAGACTGGGCAGTGTGCCTGGTTCCACTATGGACTGTCCGTGCTCTCCAACTTCTCACTGTCTTATTTATAAGTATTTTCTCCTTTTTTCCCCTGGAATTAGCTTGAAACCACTGTTTCAGATTGCAGAGTAGGTCCTGTGATTCAGAGACTTGGAATTTCTGCTTTTAACAACTGGACAGTAACCATTGAGGTCTAGGTCTCCCAAAGGGAGCTGGGCTGGGAGTGAGTTGCTTAGGCAATGCCTGGTCTTCTTGTTCGTCTTTGATTGACTGGCTGACTCTTGTGTGGTGTCTCCAGGGAAGCCCTCCTTCTGTTTCACTCTGAGAAATTGGGCCCAGAAAAATAATCCACCTAACAGATTTGGAGCGGAAACAATAGTTAAAACAATAGCATTTCAGAAGGTTATGGATATTGTTGAGAAAACAGAAATCTTGGTTCAATAAGTGGCAGGCACTCTAATTTTGCTCTGGGTTGCCTCTAAGCTGTGTTTACATTCATCCCTGCTGAGTAGAGAAACCAGGGCAATTCTTACCACTTGTCAGCAAGGGTCTTGGTGGCCGGGGCATCGATGTAGAGGTAAACCTGGGAGAATTGAATAATTAATAACCTGTTTGTTGAGGATACTCATAGGAAACACTTGCCTCTTGACAAAAATGCAATCCAGGTGAAATCCAGGAACATGCACAGACATCCCCTTAAGGTACCAAATGCAACCATGAATGAAAACTGATGATGAGTGTTTTCAGAAAAATGTAGCAGGAGATATGACTGTCAAAGCTTAACCTCCCCAGCCAAAGCAACAACAGATTTCCCAGGAGGGATGGGCCCTAGGTCAGGGAGATGGTCAGAGAAGACCACCAGCCTGTTCCTGTGGATGGAAAGTGCCTCCTGCCCAGCAGGCATTGATCCCATGCCTCAGCAGTCCTCATCCTTCACCACCCGCGCCTCTGCTGACTCAGAGCTCAGAGTCACGTACCAGAGTGTGTGTGCTGTGGAGTTTATTTTAATAGAAATAATGTTAACAGCTTTATAAATTACTTTAGTTCAGTATTTATAGAACCACTACTGGCCTGGTGCACGAATTCATGCACCAGTGGGGTCCCTGGGCCTGGCCTGCAGGATCAGGCCGAAACTGGCTCTCCGAAATCCCCCGTAGGGTCCCTGATTGTGAGAGGGCACAGGCCAGGCTGAGGGACCCCACTGGTGCATGATTGGGGCTGGGGAGGGACGTGGGAGGGCTCCAGAGCATGTTCGGTCCATCTCGCCAGACACGCCCGATCGGCCGGACCCCAGCAGCAAGCTAATCTACCAGTCAGAGCAACTGCCCTCTGGTGGTCAGTGCACATCATAGTGAGCGGTTGAGTGGCCTTAGCATATCATTAGCATATTGCACTTTGATTAGTTGAATGGATGACCAGATGACCGGAATCTTAGCATATTAGGCTTTTATTATATAGGATTAAGGCTGTGAGGAGTCAGTCATATTCTCAGTTACCCTTTACTGCATTTATAAAGGAAATTCTGCATTATGTTGGTAGGAGTGAATTATGTTCCAAAATCTGTAAGACCGTATCACTCAGGAATCAACACTAAGCTGAAACATAAGTTACGAGCCTAAGCACATACACACACACACACACACACACACACACACACACACACACACACACACACACCTGCCAGCTCTCAGCGGTATCTACTGGTTTATTTTTACACTGAGCTGAATAATCCTCTCCAACACCTGCTTTCTCCTGGTATCAACAAATTCTGAAACATCTAAAGATCTTTAGAAAAAGAAAATGCTAATTCACCAAATGTAGAGCCAGGTCTCTTTCAAATGCCTCCATGACTTCTTGTTTTCATCCATCATGTCCCCTTGCTTTAAGCACCGGCTATGACCAGCCAGAGAAGAATTACACACAATCTCTCCAATATTCAAAATGTAAAAATTCTCTTAAAAAGCAGAAAAGGTAAAATTGCTTATCAAAGAGAGTACATAGGAAAAGAGGCATGCTCAGTGCTCATTAGATGTTAAAATGCCTTCTATCTTATATGACGGAACCTCATGCTTGAAATTTAGATCTTTCCTTGAGAATAAATGCCTATAAGACTGTGGATTCTAGAAAAATCATAAAGATTCTGTCAAACATATTTCAGTAAGCAGCAAATGAACCTCAGTTGCCACCATAAATCATTAATCTTTAATCACCAGCCAATTTCTCAATCAGCTCATTGGCATGGAAACTCTAAGCCACTCAAAGGATAGTTGTTGCCGATCTGGCAGGCACAGTTGGCTTGTGTGTTTAATTACTGTTTATGCATCGGCAGGATCCAGGCGTTTGTATGTCATGAATAGGACGCTGCCATGGTGTCCAGATGGCTCTGGACGCCAGGCACCGGGAGATGTGTGACTATTGCAGGGCGATTCACTGTGTGTTTGCACAACTTCAATTGTAAAAATCATGCTAATAGCATGCACATCGAGAATTCTGTGTTAAGGAAATAAACATACTGCCAGGTTGGGTATTTTGAAAAACATTTAAAGTGACTTTATCATCAGAAAATTAAGAGAAGCTTTGAAATGAATGTCTTTTAAAAATATGATGTTCTTTTATTTTTATAGGGAGAGAATACCTATCTAGGATCCAATCACTACCCCATAAAATAGACTTTTAAAATTAGTGAAAATATGGACAAATGTTTTCCAATACCACATCAAAATAATATTTTCAAAGATTCAAAAGTCCTCCTTAGTTATGGAAGAGCTCTTAGCTATAACTTGTGGGAGTAATGAAGTATTACACACTCACTCACATTTGCCCACACTTTTTTCACTTAATTTAAATCCCATTATAATAATCGTAATGATAGACTTCTGAAATAAAATCGAATTAGACAAAATATTTACCTATTGATAATTATTTTCCTCATATGAATTTTTTGTGTGTTTTTTTTAATTCAGATCCAGGCTGATAAATTCAACTTTTGCTGAAGAAGTAGGAAATTTCTAACATGGATAGTCCAAAATCATTCCATATCATTCTGATAGGTCTGAATGATGAGCTTTGTAGTCACTCTTTTAAAAAACGGAAGAGAAAAAGAATTTTATTTTTAAATCTTCACTGGAGGATATGTTTTCATTCACTTTTAGAGAGAGAGGAAGGGAGAGAGGGAAGGAAAGAGGGAGGAAAAGGAAAAGAGAGAAGCATGGATTGGTTGTCTCTCATACATTCCCTGACTGGGGTTGACCCCACAACCTTTTTGGTGCACTGGGGTGATGCTCCAGCCCAGTCACATGGCCAGGATGAGAAAAATAATTTAAAAAATTTAAATCCTCTTCTATATGACTTGAGTAAGGCCTAAAGTTAGAATGAACTTAACAGGAAAAAAGAACAATCTGTCTTCAATTTTAAGACCTAGGAGAACATTTGTATCCAGGAGTTTGGATTTGAGCATTTACAGGTGTTTTCTGAAAAAAAAAAAAAACTATAAGAAAAAAAATTGTTCTAAAACTGGTCTTCCATTGAGATGATGTGACCTATTTTCCCTCTGGGAATTAATTAACATCCCGACCAAGAGCTCAGGCCATTTTTATTTTATTTTATTTTATTTTATTTTATTTTATTTTATTTTATTTTATTTTTTTCGCTAAAAGTATTACAAAGGGTATTACATAAGTGTCCTTTTCCCCCCCCGCCCTTGACAAGCCCCTGCCCTCCCTTACCCCCCAGTGTCTTATGTCCATTAGATATGGTTATATGGATGCATACAAGTCCTTCGGTTGATCTCTTACTCCCCTCCCTCCTGTCCCCCAACCCTCCCTGGCCTTCCCACTGCAGTCCGACAATCAGTTTGAGGCAGCTCTGCCACTGTATTTATTATTGTTCAAAAGTTTGTAATGGTCTTAATTATCCATGAAAGAGTGAGATCATGTGGTATTTTTCCTTCATTGACTGGCTTGTTTCACTTAGCATAATGCTCTCCAGTTCCATCCATGCTGTTGCAAATGGTAAGAGTTCCTTTTTTTTTACAGCAGCATAGTATTCCATCGTGTAGATGTACCACAGTTTTCTAATCCATTCATCTGCTGATGGGCACTTAGGCGGTTTCCAAATCTTAGCTATGGTGAATTGTGCTGCTATGAACATAGGGGTGCATATATCCTTTCTGATTGGTGTTTCTGGTTTCTTGGGATATATTCCTAGAAGTGGGATCACAGGGTCAAATGGGAGTTCCATTTCCAATTTTTTGAGGAAACTCCATACTGTCTTCCATAGTGGCTGTACCAGTCTGCATTCCCACCAGCAGTGCACAAGTGTTCCTTTTTCTCCACATCCTCTCCAGCACTTGTCGTTTGTTGATTTGTTGATGATGGCCATTCTGACAGGTGTGAGATGGTACCTCATTGTTGTTTTGATTTGCATCTCTCAGATGATTAGTGACTTTGAGCATGTTTTCATATGTCTCTTGGCTTTCTGAATGTCCTCTTTTGAAAGGTGTCTATTTAGATCCTTTGCCCATTTTTTGATTGGATTGTTTATCTTCTTTTTGTTAAGTTGTATGAGTTCCCTATAAATTTTGGAGATTAAGCCCTTATCAGATATGACGTTGGCAAATATGTTTTCCCACGAGGTGGGTTTTCTAGCGCTCAGGCCATTTTATGTCACCATGGATTTCAATCTCTGGAAAACCTACCCACTTGGATGACATTCTTGGAAGAAGCCAATCCAGTCTTATGAAGAGACTGTAATTTTTAACCAATGGGCATTTTGGGGGAGAAGACTACAGTTTAAAAATGATTACCTAGCTACTCTACATGCCCTATAAAATTTCTTTACCAAGGGAGAAGTTTACGGTTTGGCAGGTTTAAATACAATATTGCCAGTGCTCTTAACATTTGAGAAATTGCATTAACATCTACCAGTATATCTAGCATAAGGACCATGAAAACCATGGGTCAACTAAAAGAGAAATAACATATCTGCATTAGAAATAACAAAAAGAAAACTGTGATACAGACCCGCACAATGATGGCCTTTGATTTCAACCCTGAAGCACATTGGGAAAGGCCTGAGCTTTTCATTAATGATGCTATATCAATTGTGTACCCAAATGGAAAACAATCTTGATCCCTGCCCCACGCCATACAAAATAGATTCTCTGTGACCAACAACTCCACTCTTATACTCAACATAAACATACATTTACCAAAAATATGAGAAAGAATGTTCATAGAAGCATTCTTTGTAATGGCCCCAAATGGTAAACAACTTCACATCTATAAACAAAAATAAAAATATATTCATATGTATTCATATGAAACTGCAATTAAAATTAATAACTTGAAAATACAAAGTATTCAAATGAATTTCACAAATAGGTTAAGCTTAATTAGTCAGTCAGGAGTACCTACTATATCAGTGATGGCGAACCTCTGACACGCAAACTCATTTTTTTGGTTGATTTTTCTTTGTTCAATGGCATTTAAATATATAAAATAAATATCAAAAATATAAGTCTTTGTTTTACTATGGTTGAAAATATCAAAAATTTTCTATATGTGACACGGCACCAGAGTTAAGTTAAGGTTTTTCAAAATGCTGGCACGCCGAGCTCAAAAGGTTCGCCATCACTGTACTATATAATGCAATTCTTTACATTAGAAAAGAAGCAAAACCAATCTGTTATGCTCTAAGCTACCCTGGTATGTGGGTGGTGGGCTGCTAATGACTGGAAGAGAATTGTTTTGTAGGGCTTCATAGACTTTGTATGTGTTGGT
This sequence comes from Myotis lucifugus, assembly GCF_000147115.1. NCBI lineage: Eukaryota > Metazoa > Chordata > Mammalia > Chiroptera > Vespertilionidae > Myotis > Myotis lucifugus. The sequence goes on along the minus strand of NW_005871337.1, from coordinate 429,289 downwards.
GTGTGTGTGTGTGTGTGTGTGTGTGTGTGTGTGTGTTTGATATATACACACGTACATGTATGATTTACTTCAATAAAATGCTTGCTATAAAATGTATACACGATCATCCCTGCATATGTATCAGGATATTGTGAATTGTAAATTAATCCCCATCACCCATGCAGCATGCTGTCTGCCTGTGCAACTTGATTTCGCTCAACCACTGGACACTCTCTCCAGCCCTGGAACCCACCGGCTCTGTGTCGTTGGGATCCTATTTTGTGCATCACAGTGTCTCATGCAACTCAAACGTGACTTTGCTTCAGTTAAAGGAATTGTCTGCCATTTGTGGCACAGAATAAGGAACCCTTCCACATTAGCAGGCACAGGTGAGAATGCACTATGGATTTATCTCTCACATAAGGCTTTTATGGTGCTGTCAACACCAAACCCAAGGAATATCCATCATCTTACTGGAAGCATAGCTCTTTCTGATGCAGCAAGAAAGTCCTTTTAAACCCAAACACAATTACTGGATATCCCAGACAGGGTGGGGAGGCAGGGGGCCATACCTTTTATTGCAGAATGAACTTCTGATTGAAGTAAATAAAGAAAACTAAAAATCTTGCTGATTCTGATGCAAAAGTAAGAATATGGCTTCTTTGGTAGGTGAGAGGAGAATTGCCAAACTAGAACATGTACCTGGTCAGAACAAGCACACCCCTAGCCCCAATATAAATAATTCTTATAATTGTATTAACACATGGCAGTATCCATACTTTGTTCTTCTCTGTTAGCATTTTTATTTTATTTTATTTTTTGAGAGAGAGAAGAAGGGAGAGGGAGAGGAGATAGAAACATAGATGAGAGAAACATCCAGTGACTGTCTCCTACATGCCCCCTACTGGGGATTGAGCAGGAAACCCAGGCATGTGTCCTGACCTGAAATCAAACTGGTGACCTCTTGGTTCATGGGTCGATGCTCAACCACAGAAACACACCAGTAGGGCCTCTGTTTATATATATATATATATATATATATATATATATATATATATATATGGCCTAAGCAACCAGACAACCAAATGACCGACCGAATGACTGATCACTATGATGTGCACTCACCACCAGGGGGCAGATGCTCAATGCAGGAGCTGCCCCCTGGTGGTCAGTGTGCTCCCACAGCCAACCTCCTGTGGCAGGCCAACATCCCGTGGTCCCTCCTCCTGTCCCTCCGCCCAGCCAGCCAGCCCCGATTGGCCTGGCTCTGATCAGGACTGGGAGAGATGGCCCTGATCAGCCCTGATCACTGGCCAGGCCTAGAGACCCCACCTGTGCATGAATTTGTGCACCGGGCCTCTAGTTTTAAATAAAACAGGACAGATATAACCCCTGGGAACTTTATTTTAGAGCCAGTACTTGCACTGGCATAGAATAACAGCAATATGTTTCTGGAGAAATTTGGAACAGAATTTGTGCATCAAAAAATTTCAGTGATGTGTGTGTGTAGTGTTGGCCAAATTACTTTTTGAATTTTTGAAATTGATAAACTATTCCCAGCTGGCACGCTCCATGGAGATATGCTGGGTATCTGCATGGATATTTGCTGAACGAGGCAATGTGGGCTGGAAAGACCACAGCAGATGCGATATTTACACCGGCATCTGGTGGCTGGCTGGCAGAGCTGCTGTAAAGGTGCCAATTAAAAGTTGCCAGATGTGTCCACATCCACCTGACTATACAGAGTCACCTTTGAGCATATCTCCTTTGTTCAAGGAAGAACAGCTTGAAGGAGCACCTTAGTTGCGATAATGCAAGGCAAGTGTTTGCCTGCTGTCCTGGGAAAAATGTGGTGAGATTGGGGTTGTCTCCAGGGCTTCCTCTCCCAGAAACCCCTTGTGATGCCTTTCTGCTCTTGGAGAAAAGGGGAAAAGTTTTGCATGGACTCCTGGGGAAAAAGAGAGAAGAAACCTCACTTTTTCACTTTGAAGTTCAAAGATTTTAGAACATCTATGAAATCCTGCTGCCTACTCTCAATCCAGAGGCACAAGGACCCAGTGGGGGGCTCCTCATGTTGGCCTGTTCACATGGGAAACCTAGTTAATAGTACCTCCTGAAGCTGATGTGAACTCACCTTCTGGTTAACCATTCCATTCCTAGTCTACAGAGATATCAGTGCATATGCTGGCAAAAGACTTAAGCTAAACCATTCATGCCAAAACAATTCATAGTACTAGTAAGGAGAAACTACCCAAATGTCTATCAACAGCTGAACGGGTAAATGAATATAGGGTACTGAATGATGCAATCATATACAGCAATGAAAGTGAACAATTATATGCAAAATATGATTGATCCTCACAAGCCAGTTTTACACAATACATGTTTCCATTTAAATTTGATGGAAATAGTATTATTTAAAGAACATAAAAACTTGTCATAACAGAAAATGTTTATATATGTGATATGTGCTAACCTATATATGTGTTAAACATGTTTATAAAGTTTTATCAAATGAATATGCATATTATTTATAGAAGACAGGTACTCATCCTTTATGACTAGCAATAGGAAGAAGTTATTTGTAAGTAAACTACTTAACATACCCTAACATTGAACTTGGTTTATTTTTTTAAATGAGATTCACGATTTATGCTTAAATGTTGAAATCAATGTGTGATCATGGAAAGAGAAAAATGTTTTTCATTAGAGATTCATCTATCCCATCCCTTCCATTTACCTTGTTCACAGTCCAAAAAATACAAGTGTTTTGTTCTGGGGAAGTGACTTCATGTGAGACTGGCATCACCGGGAGTCTGTGGTCCAGAGGGCGCTCGGACAGTGTCAGGGTGGACAGGACCCCAGCATCTCAGGAGGAAGGAATGAAGCATGGTTATAGCAGCCCATCTCTGCTGCAGCCTTGAATGCATTTTTCGTGATTAGCTGAACTTTGAATCACTTCTGAATGAAGCATCACTAATTTGCCAATAGCAAGTAAGTTTCATGTAATGTGAATGTGGAAAATGTATTTTAACCCAGGTGTTTAATATTTACATGTTAAGAATACTGTAGATAATCCTATGAAATAGGTATTATTATTCTCATTCTATAGATAAGGAAAGAAAGAGAGAGTAGTTAAAACCATGCACAAGGTCAACAGAATGTGGGGGCTTCTGAATGTAGAAGCAAGAATGTCTGATTTCAGGGCTGTTAACCAAGAAGCTATACTGCCCACAATAAAATCAAGACACCCCACAGAAGAGACACATGTGTTACAGATTCTTCGAGCATAAAAATATCATTTCTTATCAGTTAAGTAAATAATTGCTAAACCAGAGAACAATAGAGATTTTGTGTATCTTAACATAGCAGAAAAGAAATACACATTCCTCTAAAAGCTCAGAAAGAGACACAGACAACATGTGGCAAAAATGCTTTTGAAAGTCCATACTCAAGATCCGTCCATGTTGTGGCAAATGGCAGTAATTTCATCTTTTCCTGTGGCTGAGTAGTGTTCCATTGTAACTATGTACCACATCTTCTTTATCCAGTCCTCTATTGCAGGACACTTTGGTTGTTTCCCTGTCTTGGCCACTGTGAATAATGCTGCAATGAACGTAGGGGTCCATCTATCTTCGTGAATAAATGTTTTCGAATTTAAATGGATCTTAAGAATATCATGCTAAACAAAATAAGCCAGACAGAAAAAGTTAAGAACCACAAGATTTCACTCACATGTGGGATATAAAATGCAAGCAACAAATGAGAAAAACAAACAGAAACTCATAGACACAGACAACAGTATGATGGTTACCAGAGGGAAGGGGTTGAGGGTAGTAGAGGGTAAAGGGGGTCAATTGCATGGTGATGGAATATTTGACTTTGGGTGGTGGGCACACAATTCAACATATCATAGGACTGTGAACTTAAAACCTATATAATCTTATTAACCAACGTAACCCCAATAAATTTAATTTAAAAAGGAAGTTCATAATGAAGGAAGTCTGCCTGGAAAAGGGAACTCAGATTCTAGGACTGAGTATCTTAAATGCTTGAAGATGTTTTAAACAAACAAACCAAAAATAAACACAAAATGCATTATTACAAAAATAATATTTATTCTTAAAAATAGCTATTCTTAAAATTGAGAAAATGAAAAAATACTAAATCACACTTGAGTAACACCCTTAAAATAAACTGATTCCAGGTGCCTGTCCTGCCCACATTGTCCTCACTACCTGTCTTGGCTCAGTCAGGATGCCTTCAACATCAGCAACGTAAGCAAGGCCCTAGACCATGCAATGCAGACATAGAATACATAGAATACAAAGTTTCCTATCCCCCAAATGTTCTCCTTCTATCAAATCTAATCCATCTAGACTTCCTATTTTGCTACAGAAAATTTATCCTTAGTTGAATACAGCAGAGAAAAGGTGGTATGCCCCACTTCCCTTCTCAGAACTAACTCAAAATAGATGAGAAGTGCAAGGATGAAATACCCAAATGTCATATTCCATGACATTAAGAGATATCTACTAGTATACTCAGGGGCTATAGTAGCAATCAAGGTCAAAAAGACATGTCATAAGACGTAGGAGGTCCCACGGCTGCTGGTAGAGAACGGTGTCTGAGGAAAGAGGCAAGATCAAAGGCAAAGCCCTCCTTGTGTAGATCAGTGAGATTCTCCACGAGCACTTGCTGTGAGAACTTCCCCAAGCCCAGCAGGCAAGTCAGGTTCACAGGGAGAGGCCGGGAGATGAGGCGTCATGAAGAAGATTGCGCTGGGAGACATCTGCAGCTTCCACCCTCTGTGCCTGGAGACCAGAGAAGCCAAGATGTCTCCTCCCCCCGCCCCCCCTGCTTCACACACACACACACACACACACACACACACACACACTCCGCATCACAGAGAATTCTTACTAGCTACAACTAAGCTTTAGTCTCTTCTCAACATAAGTGTCTAAGTCCAGGAAGAACACATCTCATAGACAGGTAAGCAACAACTGCAAAGAAACCAAGGGAAGTCTAAGCCATTCTGTGACAGAGGAGAAAGGGAACAGGAAGGTCTGATGGCAAAAAAAATCAGAAAAATGTCTTTGCACAGTAAATTAAAACTATGCCTGTAATGTAGTCATGAAGATACAAAACAATACAAAAATCCTATATAATAAAAGCCTAATATGCTAAGTGTCCAGTGGACTGGTGGGCCGTTCAACCAATCAAAGAATAATATGCTAATGATATGCTAAGGCCACTCAACCGCTTGCTATTATGTGCACTGACCACCAGGGAGCAGACAGTCAGCTGATCAGGACTGAGCTAAATGGGCCAGACACACCCTGGAGCACTCCAGCAGTCCCTCCCTGGCTGGCCAACCTCTCACGTCTCTCCCGGCCCTGACCATGCACCGGTGGTGTCCCTTGGCCTGGCCTACACCCTCTCGCAATCCAGGGCCCCTCAGGGGATGTTGGAGAGCCGGTTTCGGCCCAATCCCACAGGCCAGGCCAAGGGACCCCACTGGTACATGAATTCATGCACCGGGTCTCTAGTAAATTTATAAAACAGCAAAGTAGAGCTATACGAACTCAGGGGTAAGATGGCAAGACAACAGAAATAAGCAAACCCTGAGCTGGAGGAACTTAGGGGAAATGGAATTCAAACAGCAAGCCAAGTGGATAGGACAAACACTATAACCCTCCTGCCAGTGACCAGGAGGACAGGGCAAGTCCTCAAAGGGAGAAAAAGGTTCATAGAAACCTTAGAAGATGAATAGAATTGGTCACTCTCTGGAAAAAATGTAGTTCCATCTTTTAACATGTACAAAGACACAGGTATATTTTCTAGGAAGGAAACCAGTGTTCTCTCTCTGAAGTATTGGACTGCAATGATAGATAAGATCTGATTTGGAGATGAGTTTATGCCACATAATAAGTGTAACTACAGGTTATTAGGAAAGAGGCCCCACTGGAGGTTTAAATCAGAGGATTAACATGATCATTGGTGCTTTAGCAAGATCACGCTACCAACAGTGAGGAAGCAGACAGAGTGGGATAAAAACAGGGGCAAAGCAGTGAGAATAATGGGAAACCCTTCCAGTGATCAGATAAAACACAATATCACTTAGATAATGGCTGTCAGGACAGAAAAGTGTGGGGAAAATGAGGATACTACATTTCATATATCACATATCAATATATAGTATATGACTCATAAGTGAGGTTACTATAATAAATCAAGTAATCAAAATAATTATTGGACTCTCATCAAAGGAGATAAGATACCGAAAAGTAAATACTATTAAAATATTGACAAATTTTGCTTTATCTGATAAAATAAAAGAATTACCAATATGTTTTTACATCAGATTTCATATACTTTTATCTAGCATGGTTTTAAATGTCTTAACATATTAGAAAGCATCATGAGTCCCATGTCTCACAGTAGCACTGAATGCTCACAAGAGAATATGCACAGAAATTAGAGAATTTTGTGAAGTCAATCTTTAAGGAAATCAACGTAAATTACTTGAAATCATGTGCAGTGATGTTAGGAAACATCAGTGCCCTCCATGTGAGAACACGTCACCTTTCTTCTTTTCTCCCTACAGCAATGTGTTCTTTGTTGCTCTAACAGCGATTTTCAACCTGTGTGCCACAAGGACTTTTTAAACATGCAGCACCTGACTATTTAGTCAGGGGCACTGACCTCTTCTCCTTAGCAGCTAAGGTCGTCAAACTGCGGCTTGCGAGCCACATGCGGCTCTTTGGCCCCTTGAGTGTGGCTCTTCCTAAGCCTTAGGAGTACCCTAATTAAGTTAATAACAATGTACCTACCTATACAGCTTAAGTTTAAAAAATTTGGCTCTCAAAAGAAATTTCAATCATTGTACTGTTGATATTTGGCTGTGTTGACTAATGAGTTTGCCGACCACTGTAGCTTGTCAAATTAAAAAAAAAACAACAACAAAAAAAAAACCACGAGAACAACCCACACAACAATAGCCACCTGGTGTGAATGATTCAAAATCATACCTATTTTTTGTCAGATTGGCAAAAAATATACTTTATGGTGCGCCTTAGAATTTTAGTAATCAATTTATGTGTGCCATGCGATGAAAAAGGTTGAAAATTGCTGCTCTGTAATATCAACAGTCTGTATAATAACAAATGCTTTTCGACTTATGTCAATCTTTTCATTTAAGCTTTACTTTCCTGTTGACTGGTCCAATGGGTAGACTTTCTGTTGTGGTACAGAAATGTGAGGACACCTACAACATCTAGTAACAGCACCTGGAAAATGTGAGCACCAAGCAAAGCAGGCAGAGTCTCCAGGCTGCCGAGGAGGCCCCGGACTCCCGGGGACCAGGGTCCACCGGGTGCTCCCCGTTACACTGTGCCTCGCTCACTCGTTTAGCTTTAGTTTCCTCCTCCTGCACAATGAGTGCAGCCCCGCGCCTTTTCCTGAGTCCAGACTCCCTTCAAATGCTCTTCTTGGCTGTGTGTGTGACTTCATCTTCATGTCCCGTTTCAGTTCTATTTGGCTATTTTTAACTTTGATGAGGTTTCTTCCTGGGCTGGTATGAAACACATAACTTCTGAACAGTAAGTGCTGGTATATTTCTTACATGTAAACTGACAGCACACAAAGAAAGAGCTGGGGCAGAGGGATGCGTGAGAGCTTTAACACATATAATTGTAATTAGAAAAGCAGTGTTCTAGTCATACAGCGAGAGGCTTGTGCTGGTGGCCTTGGAGTCAAAAGTTCAATGAGGCCAACCCTGCCCAGTGAAATTGATCCCATACTCGCCAGGAAAGGCCCATGCTACGGACCAGATCATGTCCCCCTAAAAATCACATGTTGAAGCCACACCCCCAATGTGACTGTCCCTGCAGATGGGGTCCTCAGGAGGTTTGTGGTTCACTGTGGACATAAAGGTTGGGTTGTATTCCCATAGGACAGTGGTCTTAGCAGAAGAGGGAGAGAGGGAGGGGGGTCACGGAGAGGGAGTGCTCCCTCTCTGCCGTGGGAAGCCACAGTGAGCATGGAGCCATCGGCCACCCAGATGCTGTCACCAGACCCTGATCTCAGACTTCCAGTCTCCAAAACTGCGAGGAACTAATTTCTGTGCGTTATGCCATCTGCTCTATGTTGTTTTGTGACAGGAGCCTGAGCTGCCGGATGCAGCCGGATCACAGCTAAGACCCCCAGGCAGGCTGCACCTATTTCCTAGGAGACCTGGGAGCTCATGGCAGCTATGGATTCTGACTTGGGAACACACGGGCCAGAGTCAGAGAGAAAAAGAACATGCCTCTGTAATGAGCCTTAAAATTGAGCCATTTTTCAGCCTTGGCCAGGTAGTTCAGTTGGTTAGAGTGTCATCCCCATGCTCCCAGGTTGCGGGTTCGATCCCCCCATCAGGACACATACAAGAAACAACCAGTGAATGCATAAACAGGTGGAACTACAAATTGATGGTTCCCTTTCTTTCTCTCTCTCTCTCTCTCTCTCTCTCCCCCTTCTTCTATCTCTCGAAAAGATAAATTTTTTAAAAGTTTGCAATCAATGAATACAAACTTTTAAAAAATGAGCAATTTTCCTAAGAGCATAAGATCATAAAGGAGAATGTTCCCATTTGGATCAATTTGAACAATGACACAAAGCATGAGGTGTATGGAGGGAACAGTGGTGCCCGCAGTGTGGGTATGTGTGGAGGGGAGAAAAGATGGGGAGCAGAGAGAATGGGGAGGGGAACATCAGAGGACCTGGGAGAGATGCATGCTAGGATTCTGAGGAGATACTGCCTATCAACCTCTTCTTACTTGACAATGTCGACTCAGTTTGAAAAGAAGATAACAGGGTGAGGCTGATGAAGCAAACTTCAGCACAGGTTTCAACCGTGAAGCTGATAGCAGGTGATGGGATCTTGCCTTTAGATTAGAGCCTCCCTTTGCTCAGCTTTCTGTGTGGGGCGTGGTGTCACGTCACTGTCATCTCCTACCTGCGCGTGCCGCCTCCAGGAAGTCCCAGCACACCCCAGTGGCTGAGGCTGAAAGTTCAGACAAGATTTTAAAACCCTTGCCTGAGGTTAAGGCTGCCCTCCGCTGAAATGACACGTGGGAGGAAAGCACAGGGCGCTGATGGCAGAAGGGTGTTTGTGGGGCCTGGCCGTCGAAAGCTCATGGCCACACTGCAGCGCAGACTAGCCCGATGCACAATGAGGCACTGCCGACGGCCCGAGTCCGAGCCTCCATGCCCAGCCCAACAAAACCGTGAAATCCCGGTGTTATTTTGGTCCCCAAATTTCATTCTTATTTCTCAAGATCCCATTCAAGGCAGCAAAAGTTACAGTTTTGAAGAGGTCAGTATACATAGTTCTCTTGAGTTCTAAGCCAAAGAAGGCAGGCAAACCAGGTATGCTGAGATTATCAGCAGGACTGTGACATAGGCAGGCATCTAGTTACCCAGATACTCATGTCTCACGTTATAAGAATTTCTCCTCCCAGTTGTTAGGACTGAGGGCCGGATCCCGGGTGTCGCAGTAACCCAGCCCAAATGAAGGTAACAGTGGGCCCTTGCGTGCCTTACTGCAACAGGATACGCGAGAGGCTGCCCAGGAGTCAGGGGCGCCCCCCAGGGTCCCTTTCTTCTCTCAGGAGCCCTGTGAGGTGGACAGATGAGGACCCAAGGACCAGACGGAGAGAAGAGGAAAGGCTGAGAGTGGGAAAGAACTGAATACAGAGACAGCATAGGAAAAAGCATCTGGTGTGTGTGTCTGTGTGTGTGTGTGTGATCTGGTGTGTGTGTGTGTGTGTGTGTGTGTTGGAGAGAGAGCCTTTGGTAGATGGTTGGGAGGTGGGCCAGAGCCTGAAGGGCCTTCTGAGACCATTTTAAATAGCTTGTTTTTTTCTCTGAAAAAATGAGTACATTGAGTTATTTTGGGCAGAGAAGTAAGATGATCTGACTTGTGTGTTACAAGGCTCACTCTGCTGCAGTAGATTATAGAAGGGAGAATAAAAGGAGCAGCAGGGGCACCGGCTGGGAGCTGACTGCAGTCATCTAGGCAGGATCTGGGGAGGCTTGGCCCGCACCAGACGGGACGTGGTGAGGAGAAGGGGCGGGGTTCCAAGTACCCAAATATCTCCTGAATGGCAGTCAGTGGGGTTTGCGACGGTTGTATGTAGAGTGTGAATGAAAGAGAAAATGAAGGGCCATCCCCAGGTCTGGAACCCAAGTGATTATAAAAGTGAATGTGGCAATTCCTGAGACAATGAAGACTCAGAGGGACGGTCAGAGGGGATAAATCAAATGCTGACTTTTATTTTTATAATTGTTCACCATTATTGAATGTATATTAAAGTATATTCATTTTAAATTATTTTTTCTAACTGCTATGCTTCACTAAAAATATATTTAATTTTTGCAAATGCATCTTTAATATCTCAGGCTCGGTGGAAATAAGGGCAGTTTTTCCAGCCCTCTGGCACTTCCAAGAGCAGGTCACCCTCAGTTCTGAGAGTGAGAAACAGCACCTTTTCTTTTAGGTCTGGTTTTGTCCCTGGAAACTCGATGCCTATCTATAATAATAAAAGCATAATGTGCTAATTAGACTAGACAGCCGAATGACCTTCCGGATGTCCTTCTGGATGTCCTTCCGGACGAAGCCCGGGCTGCGAGGGCCGAGGCAAGCCACTGCAGCTGCGAGGGCTGAGCCCCTTGCATGAATTTCATGCATCGGGCTTCTAGTATATTATATTAAGACCATTTTTTGAAAAGCTTATAAATGTGAATATGTGATCTCAAAATATAAACCACACATTATCATATAATAAATCCTAATACTGTCTTTATAAATTATTCTTTAAAGAACTGAATTAACACACCAATAACCTATAAACCGCGGAAACACTGACAGTTTAGGAAAAAAGTATTCAAACTTGATAAATTATTTTTTACTTATTTCTCTAATTATAACGGATCATCTCATTGAAAATGAACACTGGTTTTGATTGAGGTCATTTTCAAGAGTGTCTTACTCAGATAGTAAACTTGTTTAAAGGAATTGTGAAATTATCTTTGAAAATGAAAGGCTTTGCAAGAATGAGCATAAAAAACAACACTATTTTTAGAGTGATAATTTTTTAAGGAATGGAGAAAATTCAAACAAACAAGTAAAATATATCAGGAAATGGAGAGTTATTTCTCTGACCCAGATTAAAAAGTAAAATCTTTCTCCACATTGTGTGATCTGTGCAAATTAATTGTGTCTTTATGATCTTTCATTCCAATATTTAAACATCTTCTTAAACTCAGGAAGTTCAGGGAGAAACTATATTTAAATTGTATATTAGCAGGAAAAAAGAAATTTAAAATTATCAAACCTATTCTCATTAACAGCATTTTCTTGACTAGATAACATCATCAAAAAATTCAATACTGTAATATTTAATTTATGTTTAAATATTAGTTATATTCCACACTTAATAAAGATTATCAGTCTGATAACTTTCAATTCCTGCCCATTTACATTTTGAGAATTTGCTTAATAAAGCTTGTGATTAGACTCTATTTACTGCCAAAATATGGCCTTCTTAAAAAACTTTGAAGTAATTGCTGTACCATTATTATTTTTTAAAAGATTTTTTCATTGATATTTTAGGAAGAGAGGAAGGAAGAGGGAAAGAGAGAAACATCTATGTGAGAGTGAATCAATGATCAGCTGCCCCCTACTGGGGATCAAGCCCACAACTCAGGCATGTGCCCAGACCAGGAATTGAACTAGCAACCTTCAGTGTACAGGACAATGCCCAAACACCTGAGCCACACTGGCCAGGGCTATACCATCCTATCTAATAAAAGACAAAAAGGGTAATTGACCGTACCTTCGCTATGCTTCCCATTGGCTAATCAGGGTGATATGCAAATTAACCGCCAACAAAGATGGCGGCTAATTTGCATATGTGGGTGCCAAGCGACAGAGTGAAATCGGTAGCCCCCAGGCAGGAGCAGTGAGTGAAGGCCGGCGTGGCGAGCGAAGAGCAAAGAGGGAAGCCAGCCTCGCCGGCCCCACTACCGGGGCGAGGCCTTGGCCATGCCCCCGGGGCCCGCGTGGTGAGCGAAGAGCTAAGCCCCTTGCCTGCTGCACCGGCCTTGGCCCTGCCCCCAGGGCCCGCGTAGCGAGCGAAGAACTAAGTGCTAAGCCCGCCACGCCGGCCCTGCCCCCAGGGCCAGAGCGGCCAGGGAAAAGAGAAGAGCGAAGCCTGCCATGCCAGCCCCTCCCAGCAAAGAGCGAAGGCCTGGGTTCTGGGCACAGGAGGAAAACTGGTGCCAGCAGCCAGGGGAAGGGGCCCCCGAGGGGCCCCAGACTGCGAGAGGGCACAGGCTGGGCTGAGGGACCCACCTGAGTGCACAAATTTTTGTGCACCGGGCCTCTAGTTATTTATAAAGAATATAACTGCTGGAGAGTAAGAGGGGAGATGAGCTCACAGTGGTCCAGAGAAGAGTCTTCCTATGAAACAGTACTCTGAGGTCAAGACATTCTTTGATGAAACTGAATGCATTTATATATTCAAAGAAAGAATGCGTCAAACATAGAGGGGTTGGTGACCCATGGAAAACTTGAGAAAGGGAAGCAGAAGGGACATTGGTGATTCCATCCGCCCCAGGCTCAGGGCACTTTACCTTAGAGGCTTCAGGTATTTTGGTTCCATGAGTAAAACCATTCTCCATTGTGAGATAAACCCAAAAGGTTGTCTCTTTTGCCTTCTCTAAACCCATTCATCTCAATTACATGTTACATGTTTTCTACCTATGCTTTCCTATGAGGAAGTGAATCATCTGATTACATCAAACTATGTTGATATAACACAAGAAGGCAGATCTTCAAGCCACCAAGAGGTTTCCTCCTCATTCAGAATAGGTTCAACATTCTTCTAGATCCTTCAAAGCCTTATATGGTCTGCACACCCCTCCCCCAACTTACCATCCAATTCCGACCTCATCTTCTAGGACTTTGCCTCATTCTGCCGTTTCCCTGCTGGCCCTTGAGCTGGTCACAACTCTTCTCCCTCAGGCCCTCTCCCTTGGTGTCCTAGAGACACTGACATGCTCATCTGTCCTCTGGGCTCAAGGCTCAGAGAAGCAGTCCCTGACGACCCTAACAGGTGCCTTCCTCCGGTCACTCTTTCACCCCTTACTCTGATTTATTTTTCCTCATAACCTTAGCACCACTTAAAATATTACACATTTTTGCATTATCCCCCCCTCTCTTTTGATTGTTCTTATATGTAACTTTGTTTTCTACCTTCAATTATTAAAAACAAATTTTTCATTTCCAATATGTCTCATATATTAGTTGTCATTTTGATTGGATTTTTCATCTTTATTATTTTCTTCCAGTGACAGTATCACACTTCCATCATTTCTAGAGGGTTCTATCAAACTTTTATATTATGTGAAATGCCACAGCTTGTTCTTAAAAATTGTCTTGTTTATCCTGGCTCTTTAATTGTTCATATCAATCTAAGAATCAGCTTGTCAAGTTCCATGAGAATAATATGTGGAAAATTTAATTGGAATTGCATTGGATTTTCACATTGTTTTGTTGGAGAGTTTACACCTCTACAAATTTCTGGATCTATCTATCTTTGCATATAATTCAATTTATTTAAATTATTAATATCTTTCAATAAAGTGTTATGATTTTTTGCATATCTTATGTGATGTATTTTCAGTACTTCATATTTTGGTTGTACTCATAGATGATATATATTCTTAAATATAAGGTTCCCTTTCCTCAGCCTTGGTATCCCAGGAGGACTCTGTCATCACTCATCTATTCCAAATGACCTCAAATCTTGTCTCTACTGCCCAATAAAGACTCATATATCTTTAACCCAGGGCTCTGCCCATTGTTAGTCAACTCTAACTTGAAGGCAGTAACACACACACACACACACACACACACACACACACACACGCTCCAAGCCTTCAGTAAATACTATTGCATACATTCCTTCTTTTAGAACATTGCAATGGGAATTAGAGAACATAATTTCCTTCTTCCACAGAGTTAGACCGGTGGTAGCAAATTGTCAGGGCAAATGTGCAGTGATCAGTGTTGCAGGTAGGTCAGCAGAAACGAAGATAGACGAAACCTCAGGAGGACTTGGGGACATACTGATAAGCTCGGGACATAGAGAAGGAGATGCAAAGGGATGATTTGTGACAGATATGATTCTTCCGCCCTCCCCAAATATACTACAAAGGGTCACTCTTGAAGAAGATGAGACTGACCCTTAGGTCACCCAGCAAGATGCACTTTCTCCGTTCCTCCAGGCAGGCTGATTGGACCCTGATGGAGCAAATTAAACTGCCCAGAGACTATCCCCTTGCGAATCATACAAACCGTGTTATGTGCTTCTTCCCGGCCTCATTTGCAAGCCTCTCTAGCCATGCGTTAAGCATTACTTCTCTCAGGAGCTCATTTGTCTCACTTACTGACGATGCTTTATCTGCTCTCAGTCTCCAGCTCCAATCTTTGGGTGACTCCAGTGTGATACACCTGGCCAGTGCAGAATCTGACCCACAGGGTCTTTCTCTTTGTTGATTCCGATCTCCTGCTCTTCCTTTCCTCCTTATCGTCTCAAACTTTGTCATGTCCACTCCACCAAAAGTCTTGATTTGTGTATTCTCTCTGTTCATAACCTGGTTCCTCCACATTACTGAACTAATTGCCCTGTACCTGCTAAATTAAATATTTTGAAAAATAGTTTGTGCCGCTTTTACTTTTATAACCCTTTATACCAATCTTTTTTAAAAATATATATTTTATTGATTTTTTACAGAGAGGAAGGGAGAGAGATAGAGAGTTAGAAACATCGATGAGAGAGAAACATCGATCAGCTGCCTCCTGCACACCCCCTACTGGGGATGTGCCCGCAACCAAGGTACATGCCATTGACTGGGATTGAACCTGGGACCCTTCAGTCCGCAAGCCGACGCTCTATGCACTGAGCCAAACCGGTTAGGGCTATACCAATCTTTACCAACACTTTTTACTTATAGTTTTCCCTTCTAAATGTGTCTTAAATCTGTCCATAATTCTAGTCCTAGAAACTTTCATAACCAAATACATAATTCTAAAACTGAACAGCAAATTGCTGATAGTATCAAATATTTTATGCATATTTGTCCAAAAATATCTTAAAATGCAAATTTTGTATATCTGTCAAAAGAGATAATTAATGTTGAATAATCAATATCAATAGAAAACCATAAAAAAACCTAGGCTTGAGTTGCAAATTGTTTAATTGGAAATGTCAGTAAATACACAATTACAGCAGATGAAAGTACAATAATAGAACATATTTTGGTTTGTGTTTCCTCTATAACCGTTGGGTTAAGAAATGAATAGGAGCTTGGATTTTTAAACTCTGACTGTAGTTATGTTAAACATTGGAATGGAGAAGTTAAATCAGCAGAGAGGTTTGGCAGAGAGACAAAGCCGGATGAGGACTGATAAATATCTCTGGATTTGGCAAACAATAAGATATTGGTGCTTTTGGAGAGAACAAAAATCCTTAAGAGTGAGTCAGAGACCAGCTTGCTAAGGGTTGAGAAAAATGGAGGGTAATGAAGCCAAGATAAGCATCCCAAGGGTTACTGCAAAGAGCATGAAACTAGGGAGAAGACAAACTAGGAGGCGAGATTTGATGGGGTCTTCTTCCTTCTCCCAGAGGAGCTCCAAGGAAAAGGAGCCACCACAGGGACCACACACCTCTCCCTCTGCTGCACCCTCCCTACCTCCGATCCACTCCACACACTGATGTATAGCCTGAGTGGCAGAAGTCATAAAAATGAAAAGAGATAATATTTTAGGATATCTCAGGGAAAATCAAAAGTTTAAAAAATTTGAAGTTTTTATCAGATTGTCAGTTTCTGGAGGATAATAATGCATCTGGTTTTGTGATTTTTAAGACTGTAATTCCTTTCAAAATAAAAAATCAGAAAAATTGATTATGTGATTGTTCATTATTAATTAAAAAATATTTGCTGAGCAGCTACTACACACTTGGCACTGTCAAATACTCTGCAATGAAGAATAAATGTTATATAATTCCTGCCTTCACAGACAAGGGCAAAAGTGTGCGATTAGTTCTACAAGAGAAAAAGAATTTAATGCAATTTAGATAAAGGATAAGTGATGTTACAGGCTGGTAATCAAGCTGATTAATTTAAAAAATGAAAAAATGTTCAGGTTACATATTAATATGACAGTTTGAAAAGAATTAAATTAAAAATAATTTGTTAAACTCCCTCAACTACTTAATGATACAAACTCTTGGTAAACACTTCTTGCTCCATCACTAGTTTGCTTAGAGAAAACTGGAGTTGTACAACATAAAAACAAAGACAAATGCACAGAATGCTTCAGAATGTGGTCTCAGTAATTGAAATGAATGCAATTAGTTTTAATTCAATCAAAATATAATATTTAATGCGTTTTATCAAATGTAAGTCTCATTTGGCAAGTCCCCGAAAATGCAAGTCACTGAATAATATGCACAGTATAGCTAACAGCAATGAAACTATCTAAATAAGACCAATAACAGTATTTCATTTGATGTACCCAATACCTAAAATGTAAACAAGGAAATAAAGTTAAGTCAAGTAAAAAGCAAAGTGTTATTTTTTTTTCATTCTGCACCGTATATTTGTTTAGAAGAGATCATTTTTATGGGCTATAATTTCCTTTAGACATAAGCACTTCTGGAAGTGAGATAGTTATCCAAATTGTCAACTGCACTCCATAGAATATGATACAGAACAACACTCAAGCAATTTTTGTACAAATCAGAACACCACAAAAATAAAATGTACCCTCCCATTGTTAAAAACACACTCACATTTCATTTAACAGATGCCAAGAGAACTCTTTCTGTGGTATTTTTAAAATTTTAATAGACATGGTAAAGAAAATCCATAAGATTCTCCAATCATGTGGCCTCTGCTTAATTCAACATTAGGACTTATTTATTACCTATAAATGCATAGGGTCTTTCTTAAAGGGTTTCTGAGACTGGCCCATTCTTTGGGATTTAAAGAACACAATTAGTTTACTACATCCTATATAATAAAAGGGTGATATGCAAATAGACTGAACAGCAGAACAATTGAACAACCAATCAAAGTGTAATATGCTAATGATATGCTAAGGCTGCTCAACTGCTCACTATGACGTGCACTGACCACCAGGGAGCAGATAATCAACTGGTCACCCAGTTGCTATGACGTGCATTGACTACCAGGGGGCAGATGCTCCAACCGGTAGGTTAGCTTGCTACTGGGGTCCAGCCAATCAGGACTGAGCGAGATGGGCTGGACATGCCCTGGAGCCCTCCTGTGGTCCCTCCCCGGCCTGATCATGCACCGGTGGGGTCCCTCAACCTGGTCTGCACCCTCTCGCAATCTGGGACCCCTAGGGGGATGTCGGAGAGCTAGTTTCAGCCTGATGCCGCAAGCCACTCCCCTTGGGAGGGCGCCAGACACAGGGCTCATGCTGGCGAGCACTGCTGCAGCAGTGCGAGCCTCTCCCCATCAGGACTGATTGGGTGCGAGCCCATGGTAGGCACAGTGGGGCCAGGATGAGTGGGAGCGGCAGGTAGGAGCTACAGGTGGCATTAGACTGCAGGTTTTGGCCCGATCCCTGCAGACCACCCAGAGGGACCCTACCCATGCACGAATTCATGCACCGGGCCTCTACTTCACATATAATGGGACATTTCTGGTTGATGCAAAATGTGAGGTCTGATAGAGAAAACCAGCTAAGACCAGAGAAAATATCCAGTTTGCTGGTTAAATATCTAGACATTGATTACCTAAAGTAAGTGTAAATAACTAAGGTAATCAGTGATGATACAAAATAACTTTACATTCCTCCCAAGTGGTTCACAAATTACACAAATCATCCAAAGATACAACTCACAACCCTTCATCACATTGCCATCCTACATATTCTGATGCAAGGACCTTCTTTTGTCCTCACTCTAATAATGATGGGTGCTTACTTTTTGGGCTCATACAATTTATACTGCCACCTGCTTATTGACTCCCTCTTCCTGGAAGTGGGCTTATAACATTGACAAAACAGACACAAGTTCCTACTCTCATGGTGTTTTTATTATAGTGGGGAAGACAAACAATAAACAACATAATTAAATAGATTACAGCCTATCTATAATAATAAAAGTGCAATATGCAAATTGACTGAATGACTGAACAGCAGAACGACCATCTGGACCACCTTCCGGACCACCTTCTGGACGACCACGCTAGGACAGGCACTGGTGCCAGGCCAGCCAAGACGGGTGCAATGTGATTGGTCAGGGGGCTCTGCAATCTATTGCCCCAAAGAGGGAGGCCCAGGACTTCAGCCTGTAGGGCAGTTAATGGGGGCGGGACTCCATGATCTCCCCAAAGAGGGAGGCCCAGGCCATCCTCTACACGGCAATCAATCCCAGAGCCCCAGCTGGGTGGGCGGGACCTCCTTGTGCTGGGTGATCCATCGCAGAACCCTGTGATCGATCACCCCAAAAAAGGAGGCCCAGACTACCCGGCCAGCAGCACTGTGGCGGTTGGGTGGGGCCTCCCTCTATGCAGCGATTGATCGCAGAGCCCTGGCTGGGTGGGTGGGGCCATCCTCTGCGGGGTTTTCGATCTGGGATCCCTATGATCGATCGCCCCACAGAGGGAGGCCCAGGCCACTGTGGCGGGTGTGTGGGGCTGGAGAGTGATCGCCCGCAGAGAGAGGCCCAGGCCAGCCAAGAGATCACACCCCATGCCTGTCGTCTGCAGAGGGAGGTGACCAGTGGTGGGGGATAGGGCAGCAGCGTGCACAGATGGCAAGCAGTGGCAGCAGTGGGGGCAGGGACAGATGCCAGCAGCTGGGGAAAGGAAAGCCCTGATAGGCCCTGATAGACCAGGCCTAGGGACCCTACCTGAGGGGTCCCGGATTGTGAGAGGGTGCAGGCTGGGCTGAAGGACACCCCCTGTGGACAAAAAAGTGTATTTTGTGCACTGGGCCTCTAGTATTAAATGATAGAAGGTGTTACAAAGGAGGACTAGAAAGTATTGGGAGGGGAACTGCCATCTGTCATTTTGATAAGTAGATACAGTAACCCCTAAAGAGAAAGTGACAAAGGAGCAAAGACCTCAAGGAGGTGAGGAACCAGCTGTGCAGCCTATAGGTCCAAAGGTGTTCCAAAAAAGGCAGTATCAATTGCATAGTTTTGGGATGGGATCATGTCTTCTGTTCCAAGAATAGCAAGAAAGTCCTGAGCTCATGTGACCTGAGCAGAGAAAGCAAGGGAGACAGTACAGAAAGAAACAAGGTCAGAGAGCAAAAGGCATGCAGAGTGGGTAAGGACTCACAGATGGAGGTGAGGCAATAATTCAACAAGATCAATCCAGGTGCTGTATTCAGAAATAATCTGAATGGAAAACAAAAAAGACAAGGAAGCTTTGGCTTATAGAATCTCAGATGAATTTTATCAGACTCCTGATTTGTTGAGCACTTATGAATTAATTATCTCAACATTCACAGTTATAATTTAATAATTGCTTTATATTTATGACCTGGCTAATACAACTGAAACTTGAAATATATAATAATACTAAAGGGAAGAAGAATCTGATGCCCAAAATATGCCTCTCTGGCATAAAGATGATCTTGAGCTAGCTTTTTTTTTTTTAAGAACAGCAGACACAGGAGACACTCTGAAAATGAGTAGAGGTTACCCCTTCTTAAGAGACATTTATATTTATCAGTGAAATCTCTATTTGTAAGAGTGTCTCCATCTCTTGTAACTGATAGAAGAATGACTGAATCTCTAGAAACCCTTGTCAAGAGATAAAGCAGACTTGAATCTGCATAACAACCTTATCCTTAACCGTGTTACTATGCTTTTCCTCATAGCCTCTTACAACTGACTCCCCCACCCACAACATCTTATTTTGCCTTTAGCTAGAGATAGTATTTAAGGTGGGAGCTTGGGCCATTTCAAGAAGTTACTCCATTTTCCTGGGTGTTTCCCAGTATATGGGAGGTATACAGGTAATTAAACTTCTATTTGTTTTTATCCTTTAAGTATGTATTTTATTACATCTGGGGGTGCCCTCAACCAAAAACCTAGAAGGGTAGATGGAAAATTATTTTTCCTCCCATACAATAACCCCATTTTCCAGAAGTGGAATTTGAAACCAGGCCACTTACTTCTTATTACACTTGCTCAACAACCTTCCCCAACCTTCACTCACCACTGAGGAGTGGGGCAAAAATTGACCTTGAGGTGAGCAGCACAAAGGGAAATTTTCAAGGTGTGTTATTTTATCAGGGCATAATTATTTTTATAACTAATCATTGAAATTTTAACATTAACTTCTTGTTTCTACCACTTATAAGGTCAACATTTTGCTTCTGTAGGTTTCAGGTCTCCTAAGGAGAAGCTAAGTTTTTATCAGTCTTAAAATATTAACTAGAAGAATATTGTAGATTGGGCCTTGGCCAGGTAGCTCAGTTGGTTAGATCATCAACCTGATATACCAAGGTTGCAGGCAAATACAAGAATCTTGGTCAGGGCAAATACAAAAATCAAGCAATGAACAACAAAATCAATGTTTCTCTTTCTCACTCACTATCTCTATTTCTCTCTCAAATCAATAAATTAATATATATATATATATAAAGAATATTGCACATGGAGAGGTATTCCTAAGCAATGAGCTAAGACAAATAAATTAAAAAAGAAACCCATTACTGAAAACCTTAGATCATTAAAGTTTATTTTGCCTCAATGAATAATAAGAGATTACTGGAAAAATCAAAGAAAGATGACATAATTCATGCCAATTCTGTGTGAAGATGAGGTTCTAATAATAGGTGTGATCTCCTTGGGCCTTGAGCCTCTGGTATGCTTAATTCCCCTCAATTTTTAAAGCACGGACTTCTCACCTAGCAGAGTGCCTAGCATTTAGTCGGCACTCAACAGACAGCTTTTAACTATCTAATGAATGAAGAAATGAAAAAATGAATTATTAGCATCAGACAATCCCAAACTATACTCAGTCCCCATAAGTAGAAGAGGTTTTACATTCAATCCTTGTTAATTTTTTAAAAGAAAAATGCAATATCAAAAAACTCAGAATTTCCCAACCTTAAAATTCTGCATCTATTTGTGAATATTGCCTATAGAGCAGGTTGCATAGAGCTTTTTGAAGTTGGTGGAGAGAAGGGACAAAGATGCCCCAGGGAGCCTGAAGAAGGTGAATGACAACAGTAGCAACAACCACAGAACAGCAAGTGGGTGATGTCCCCTCAGTGCCTGTGATACGCTGAGCATGGCACTAGTGAGTTATCAGATTCACCTCTTCATCACTTCATCCTACAAGGTGGGCATAACGGAGCAGCTACTGAAGTTAGGGGAGGAAGCCAAAATCCAGCGCCATTGCTAGTTCTCTAGATGAGCTGAGAAACTAGCCAGAATCCTGCCTCTGCACCTGTTTCCTTTCTGCACAAAAGTAGTAACAATAGTATTTACCACGGAGGCCTGTCTTTAGGGTTAAATAAATGTTACTAGATGAAATGCGCTTAGAATTGTGCCTGGCAATTGCTTTACTAATATTAGTCATTTTAAACTTCTACTTTTAAGATTCAATAAATTGAGTAAATTGAGTCTGTCTCTCTCCTAAACTCTGGCTGTACTACAATCTATATATGTAAAGGCCTAAGCGACTGAACGACCAAATGACTGGTGACCAGTTGCTGTGATGCGCACTGACCACCAGGGGCAGATGCTTAGTACAGGAGCTGCCCCCTGGTGGTCAGTACGTTCCCACAGCCAACCTCCTGCATCTGGCCAACCTCCCAAGGTCCCTCCCCTGGCTGGCCAACTTCCTGTGATCCCTCCTCTCAGCCAACCAACCTCCCACAGTCCCTCCCCTGGCTGGCCAGACCTCCAATTGGCCCCCATGGGTGGGGGCTGGTCGGCCAACCTCCTGCGGTTCCTCCCTGCAACTAGTGGGATTGTCCCCAATCGCCGGCCAGGCCGAGGGACCCCACCCATGCACGAATTCGTGCACCAGGCCTCTAGTCCAATTATAAAATGATTCCAGGTATCCAAAATGAGAGTGGGTATAAGGAAAATGCTTGCATGGTGCTTTGACAGCACACATCAGAACCCTTCAGAGAATGAGGCTTAGCACCTGCTTTCTTCATTCTCCAGAGAATTGGAAATATATTACTATGTCATATATTTCATGCATAATATATGCTATATCTATAATACATAATGTAATGTTATGTAGTATATAATTATAACATATAACAATGCATGGAAAAAAATACAGAAAAAATAGATACATTTGCTAAGTTAAGAAGAATGGTTTAGACAAAGTAATCATGTTGTCCAGAAACCAGCAGCTCATTAAGAGCAGAGCTACTAGGTGTTCTACGTCATGCATACCAGTGCAATATCACGTAGGAAATAAACGGGGAAATGAGAACAACCCAAGAGAAAAGTGGTGGGATTCATGATGCTTGAACTCACTGTGACCAGCAAGGTGATTCTGAAAGAAAACAACACATGACCCGGGTAAGGACAAATATAAAGTAAAAATGAGAAGCTTGATTCTCCCTGTTGAAAAGAAATGAAAAGACTTCTATCTCCCTTTTTTTCTTATTGTGTTTAAAGATTTTGTAAACACCTTTTCTCATCTTCAAAATATATATTAATTTCTCTGAAACTAGATAGGCCTTTTCTCAGTTTTAAGATCCAAGAGTCTCTCTCAAGGACCTGAGGGCCATCTCTTTGAACTGCAGACATCAAAGGAGACAGTGCCCACCTCCCAGTCTCTGGGAGGGTGGGGGTGGTTGCGAAAGCTAACTCTGGCAGGCACCTGGTTCCAATGCAAAACTATCTCCTGAGAGAAGGATGTGAGACATTTGACTATCATCGCTAAATCAACAAATAGCAAGTGTTGGGGAGAATGTGGAGAAAAGTGAACCCTTGTGCACTGTTGGTGGGAATCCAGATTGGTGTAGCCACTGTAGAAAATAGTATAGAGGTTCCTCAAAATATGGAACTGCCTTATGACCCAGTAATTCCACTTCTGGGTATTTATCCAAAGAAATTCAAAACATTAATTCAAAAAAAATGTAAGCATCCCATGTTCATTGCAGTGTTACTTAAAATAACCAAGATATGAAAACAATCAAAGTGTCCACCAATAGATGACTGGATAAAGAAGATGCAGTATATATACAAAGGGATACTACTTGGCTATAAAAAGAATGAAATCTTACCATTTGTGACAACATGGATGAACCTAGAAGCTTTAATGCTAAGTACAATAAGTCAGATAGAGAAACACAAACACCATATTATTTCACTTATTTGTGAAATCTAAAAAATAAATAAATAAACACAAAAGAAACAGACTCATAGATACAGAGAACAGACTGATGGTTGCCAGATGGGAGGGGGTTGGGGAGAAAATGGGTGGAAAGGGTGAAGGGATTGAGAAGTACAAATTGATAGTTACAGAATAGTCAGGGGGATGTAAAGTACAGCACAGGGAAAATAATAATATTGTAATAACCATATATGGTGCCAGGTGGGTACTAGACTTACTGTGGGGAATCACTTCATAAGGTACGTATATACAGATGTGTAATCACTATGTTGTGCACATAAAACCAATATAATATTGATGCCTATTGTAATTGAAAAAATTACTGCCAAAAAAAAAGATGTGAGAAGTTTATTTTTCCTCTGGATAAATAGTTAGCAAACATAGTCACCTCAATTACCAGGCAAAGCTAGGATGAACTAGGCATGATAAGGGAGCCATCCAAGCCTGCCCTGTGGACCAATCCTTGCTCCTCTTGAGAACACGTATGGGATAGGTGTATCTGTTTGGCTATACAAAAGGGTGAGGATTCTTTCTGTCTTTGTAATCTCTTAGCAGATTACTTATGATTTTCAGATTTGATGCTTACTTAATCAAAAACTGTGTTGTTGTTGTTTTTCTCTGCTACCTCTATGGAGACCTTTCCTAGGTTGAGAGAAGATTTTGGTTTTAGTTTTATTTTCCCAACAACACCAATTAACTGAAAACACCTCATTCACAACCAATGTTCAGTACAGCAGGAAGACTTGCAGTTATTACGCAGGGCTTGTTTTCAAATCCTTGATTATGTATTTGGCCTTTATAAACTATGACCAGTAATAACTGGTCCCTTTCAATGTTCACCATGATCTCTTAGTGTTGACCATGACCTCCCGGGGAATTTATGGAACAGCCATGGCGGTGACATCTTCCATAGCACTAACAAGAGAACCAACATTGACAAGGAGGCTTTTGCAGCTTTTTCAAAATCAAGAGAAAAAATTTGTTTGTTACATTAGCAGTGAGTTTATTGCCATAGGTCACATTGAGACAAATGGGATCATAGGAAATACATAGGAGGTAATGCTAAAATCCAAAGGACAAACAGAGCATTTCTTTTGAATATGATGATATGAAAACAAAGTGTCCACCATAGATGACTGGATAAAGAAGATGCAGTGTACATGCAAAGGAAGACTTTGTGATAAACCTGTGAGCACCTAGGTAATATCAGAGGGAAATGCCAGGCAAGCATCCGATGGAACTGGCAGCGTTTTCTAGGGCCTTTTGCCACCAAGAGATCATGAGCCTAGGGAATCAGGAACTATTGTCTAATCCAAAATCATTAGATGACATGATATAACATATTCCTCTTCAATTAGGGATTGAAGCCAGGTTCTACACAAGGTAGAATAATTTTCTAAGAAGCAGAAAATTTTCCACTGCTCTGTGGAGCCCTTGTGTGTGTCACTTCTAACTCGCTGGCATCATACTCTTCAGGCTCACAGGGACTTCGAGTGCCAGCAAACACCCAGATCCTGGATCTGCCAGCAAATCCAGATCACTGGGCAGACCGAATCACGCTGAGAAAGGAAGACGCCTCATGCTCAATCAGATGATTTTATTCTGTTTAATTCTCACCAAACAAAATGGAATATTGTTCTTTTCATTGTCTTCGATTTCGAAGCTGAAAGCCACAAATCAGCTATTTATCTATAAGGCAAGTTCAGCGTTGACATTGCGACTGGGTGATCAGCTCTCACCAAGGGACGTGAGCACTAGGAAGTGTATGATTTCTGTCTCACTTGCTTACAGGAAGTTGCTTGACCTAGATGGCTTCCTGTCACTTTCCTTACCTCCGAGACCCAGAAAAGTAGGCCAGTGGTGATGAATGGATGACAAACTAAGAAAGACAACCTAGGTCTCTGTGATCTTGTGAGGTAGACACGCCCACCACCCTGATGTGCAGACATTTAGATGAGAGGGAAGTTTCCTTTCATCATATTTGAGCCACTGTATTTTATTCCAATCTTTTCGTTACAGCCACTGACCCTTCATCTTCCCAATTAACACAAGTGGTTTTGTGCCTGGATGACCTGGCTATCTGGCACTGGCTTTGAACTTGAGGAGTTCTAATGGATGTGTCAGGAACTTTATGCTTAGCGCTTATTTTCCATGGACTGAATTGCCTGCAATTTCAATATTTTTGTCCATAATAAACTGCTGTGTCTATTTTCATCTATAATAATAAGAGTATAATATGCTAATTAGACCCGACAACCTTCCTGACAAAGCTGGGGATTCGAGGGAAACCCGGGTCCTGGGTGCCTGCTGGTGGCCAGAGAGAAGCCTGGGTCTCAAGTGCCAGAGGGAAGCCGGTGCCAGCAGCCGGGTGAAGGAAGGCCTACTCTTGCACGAATTGCATGCATCAGGCCTCTAGTTGATTTATAATTGCAAATGGAGGGAATGATCACCACAGATTGCCCAAATGATCTACATCTCTTACAGCAAATCTCCCTCCAAAATTCAGCATTTCTTTATGATTCTAAAAATGTTAAGATCCAAATCCTATTGCTTTTGGTTTCAAACAATTATCTTGAATTCTTTCAAGAAATCTGCTTATCAAGCAGAAATTATGTATATAGTTTTACATATTTTGCATATCTATGTAATTACATAGGTATAAAGTTAAGAGAAATGTTTTCAAAGGTTCAGCCTTAAATCTTCAAGTAAGAAAATTTACACATACTGCATATATGAGAGGAATATATATAAAATAAAAGGAATATATATATATATATATATATATATATATATATAGAGAGAGAGAGAGAGAGAGAGAGAGAGAGAGAGAGGAGAGAGAATATACCTATAATTTTCATAGGCATTCTTAAAAGCCTATCTAGAAGCCACTTTTGTATTCTGATGTGGAGTTGAAAATTTTCAACACTTACATGAAATTATCACTCTTATCTAGTGACTAATGGCTCCAAACTCCTACCTTGACAACCATACCATTCAGTTATAATGCTATTTATAGAATTCTCCTATTAAGTCTGGCCTGGCTAAGCAAGTCACACAATAACAAAATAAACTGTATTAAGGAATGAGACCAAAGAGAGATAATGTTGCTGTTGACAGGGAACCCGGGTAGAATATGGAGGCCAACTGAGGAAAAGCAGATTCAAAGAGAGGCTTTGATTATTTAAATAGTCCCTCAAATTGAATAAAAAGCAATTGATTTACAAAAGCATTAAGAAGGGAAATACAAGTCCCATTTTGCCTGCTTCCCAGGGTTTCCACATCACAAGCTTCCAAGTTCTCTGCTCTGGACAAGTACCTTATAAGATCTATAGCTGACCTTGCTCCCGTGTTAATCCTCCTGCAATAATCACTTCTTAGAGGGAAGGGTGATCATAAGGGAGAGATTGTAGCTAAAGAGATTTCATCCAGGAAACCCAGGAAGGATCCCTGTTTTAAGGTGAGGAGTTCATCTCTGCCGCAGACAGTGTCTCCCGGGCAGGGTGCCTCTCCGGCTGAGTGTCCTCATGCCCGGATTTATCTCTACTTGCAGGTCACAAGAAATTGTCCTGTTCGAGACCATCCCAGATGTCTTACAGGTGAAATCTTATTTCCCAATTTTCCTGAATTAACCTAGAGTTGAGATGTGAAAAGAATAAATAAGGACGTGCTTGGAGAGGGTTACAGTGATATCAAGCTAAGGTGGATGCTTTGGAAGACTTCAGCCCTAAATCTTCAAATAAAAAGACTACCTCCACAGGGAGGCTTCCCTTCTTTAAATTTTAATCATCAGAAGAGGCATGCAGACAGCTGGGAGGAGAGGGGAACAGGAGTTTACATTTTTGGACACTTACCTGATGTCATGTATTCTTCACATCGTTTCAAATGTGTCACCAGCCTTTACCCTTTCTTTCTTAAGGACTGTTCTTGGTTTTGATGACTTTCACAACCCTGGGGAGTCCTGGTCTGCTACATTACAGAATGGCTCCAAAGGTTTTTCTCCTGGTTGGACTGTGGCGGAGGGCCACACCCCACACCAGAACAAGGCTGCATACACTCAGCAAGACTCATCACTGTCCCTGTGAACCTTGAGCTCTGGGCTGAGTCTGTCTGTAGGTTTCCCCACTGCCCCTTTCCTACTGCACTCTTTCAAAGGAAGACAGCACGTGCAGCACGCGGGGGATACTCTCTCCC
The DNA here is from genome assembly GCF_000147115.1 of Myotis lucifugus. NCBI lineage: Eukaryota > Metazoa > Chordata > Mammalia > Chiroptera > Vespertilionidae > Myotis > Myotis lucifugus. Next base: position 401,650 of record NW_005871337.1, on the reverse strand, counting down.
TCCTTGAGCACAGTGTGTCTACATCAATTATTTGGAATCAATCCATTGGGACAGTTGTCCATTCACGTTCATTTAGTTATAGATTCAATCCCTGAATTCTATCAGTGTGGACTTGTGGATATTTATGCCCCGGGCCATAATCAAATCATATCTTATTTTCTTGCTCAAATGTTTCCATTTTTGGACATTGGGTTGATTTTGAGTGCCTTTGAGTTAATCTGACCATGTGTGATGGAGTGTGCGGGGTTTTATTGTTGTGTGTTTTCTTTTCTTTTTCTCACTTCCTTGCCTTCTAGCCCTATAAGATGCTCCCAGACCCTTGTGTATGCCCTGCCCCAGCTCTAAAATCAGCTACTTCTCCAAAGAGTCCTGGTTCCCTTTATCAGAGAACAGTCTGAGGTGCTCTGGGTGCTACTGTGGTCTGGTCACCTTAGAAAAAATTTGACTCCCTTCATTCACAGGCATTGAGAGCTTCTGGTCCCATCACTCTTTCGGATTATTCTCTGCCCATCCCTGAAACATTAGTTTTTTGTTTGTGTTTTTTTTTTCTCCCCAAATCCCTGCACTTCCCATTCTACCTGTCATTTAAGGAATGTTGTCCATTTTCATGTCTTATTCTACCACCTGTTTCTGCTGGCTCCCAAGCTACACCTGACCTTTAACCCTAACTGGAAACTCCACTTGCGTGATGAACACAAATAATTAAATTCCACAGTAGCCTCAAACCAGACATTCTGAAACGGAATCCACCATCTTTGCCTCACCAAATCGTTTACACTTCTAACTGCCATTGAAGCCATGCTGTCCCCCCAGCCCAGTCCCCAGTCACTGCCATCATCCCAGTCTCTTCCACGCCCCCCATTCTCCTCCTCAATTGTTAGGTCCTGGTGTTTGAGTTCCTCAGAGACTGTCAGGTCCACCCCACTGTGGCCTCACCCCCCTGGGCTCTGCCTGGCTGGTCTCCACCAGCTCTCACCTGCCCGTGGGGTCTCACAGTCTCCGTGCTGCCTGCTCACACCCTCCCGCCCACCCCAGGCCAAGGATTTGTTGTGAATGCAGTCGACTCCATTCCTGTCCATGCCACACCGACCCCACCACCAGACAGCTCAGTAAGAGGCCTCTGGTCTTCATTACCTTCCGCGCACCTGACACAAGCCCACCCAGAACCAAACACATACAAATGAACGCGCTGAGCACAGCGCGCTGTCACCCGCGGGGCAGGTGCTGGCACAGCGCGAGGTCCGAGGGGTCCTGCAGGTCCGCGGGGACCTCTGAAAAGTGACCACAGGGACAGGACCTGGGCCACCACCAGGAGGGAAGAGGGATCACAGTCAGCCCAGCCGCACGTTAAGGAAAAGTGACCGACAGGCGATGCTGGGTCCTCTGTGGCTTGCAGCAAGGCCTGGGGAAGCGCACGCATGTGTTGAGGCTACAGACAATTCGTTATTATTGATGAAGAACTGAAATATGTCAGTGATTTATGTTTGATCCATTTTCTAACACATCCGTAAAACGGTGTCGGTTTCTCTCCTTGCAGAGGAGTGGCCATGGGCACCGCCTCTCCCACAGCAAACCCAGCAGCGCAGGGCTGCTCCTCCCATCCCGGCCCGGCGAACAGGCCCTGCACTGCGTTCACCAACCTCATCGGGACGAGACGGGCCCTGACATCTGTCCCCGGAAGCCCGCTCCCTCACTGGAAATGTGTACTCGGCAGAGGTATTACAGATGTGCGGGGGGCGCTAGGCTGAAGGGTTCCAGTGCTCACAGCCGCCTGCTGTCGTCCCGTTAAAGGTGGATGTCCACACCTTAACCCACGTGTGTTTTCCGTTAGTATGATTTACGCCTTAGCAAGTGTTTCAGCAACTAAATGTGTGTTTGTACAGGTGTGCAGAAGTCTACCCAATACAGAAATGACGCCATGAATTAATTCCAATATTTCACAATCTATCCAGACCCATGGCAGCTCACTGTCAACTCCTATACTACATTTATTTTTTATTCTATCCAGCAATATTGTGTGACACACCTCAGGGTATATGGTCCCCATCTGTCCTCGGTGCCTTTAGACTCTAGTTAGAAAGGCTCTCTTCTCTCTCTCTCTCTCTCTCTCTCTCTCTCTCTCTCTCTTTCAGACTCACACACACAGTTAAGTAAGGAGTTAAGTAAGGAGGCCAATCAAACAGAACAAGGCAGTGAATCTCCAAAATGAGTGGATGCATAAAACAGAATTTTTGCTACTGTTTTTGCAGAGTGTGAAAATGCTCAAATGCATTTTAACACATTTCAAGAGCTGCTGTGGGACTCACCGTGCAGGCTCGGTGGCACTCATGGAGCTCACGGTGGGGTGCCCAGGTGGCAACTCAAACAGGTCACAATGGCAAAAGTAGCCCAAAAGGAAGTGCAAGAGGTGCCGGTGGACACCAACTCCCCCGGACCCACCGCACAGGTTAGAGAATCCGGACAGAGAACACCTGCTTCAGCCACGGACCCAAGTTCAAAGTCACCAGGGCAGGTGCTCTGCTTTGTAGGTGTTGGTTCCTAACTGAGCGCGTCTTACACAGGGAACTCAACCAAACATTCCCCAAAGGCAAGAGCAACGGCATCCACCTGAGTGTGGTTGATGAATTCCACCCAACCCTGTGTGAGTCAGCCAGATGCGTCGTGGGCTCAGCAACAGGACTTGCATTTGCTAATACTAGTAAGGTCAGCAGGAAGCATTCACATGGGATGTTAATGAATTTGGATCTTTAAGAATGGCCATATTTTGAATATTTTTATTTATTATTTTGAGAGAGAGAGAGACAGGGAAAGAAAAACATCAATTCTTGTGGTTCAAATTATGTATGCACTCATTGATTGCTTCTTGTATGTGTCCTAACTGGAACCGAACCTGCAACCTTGGCCTATGGGGACAATGCTCCAAGCAACTGAACTACCTGGCCAGGGCCCAAACAGGCTATTTTTTGGATGGAAAAGCGAGGGAGTAAAGCTTCTTAGGACAGGACACAGGGGGATCTGTGTTGAGTGCACACTCCCAAGCCAGGCTGCTTTGGTCCCTCATGACAGCGACATAGTCGTGATGCCTCGGCCAGACCTCAGTTCCCCTCACCTCCCAAGTTCCAGAATGTCAGCAGGAGGTTCCTTAAAGCTCACTTCTCAGAGAATTCTGCCCCCTAAAAGGGGGATACAGTTCCCTACACAGCATTCCCTTTTCAAAACCACATCGGCTCCATCTCTGCAATGCTTCTTTTAAATCAAAGGAAACAAAATTAAGTCTTTTCTTCCCCTCGGGGAGGCCATTTCTTTCCTCACTAGACTCTTCCCTAATCGCATGGAACTTCCCCCTTTCTGCCTGGCCCTGTCCTGGCAACTGCTCCATCCATGTGACTTGACTCAGCTCGAGTTGGTCAGGATCCTTCCTCTGCACACAAGGAGAATAGTCTACATTCTCCTGCCAAGGTGTTCTTAAGTGGGCACAGTTCCCTCACCCTAAAATTCTGTGTGTGTGTGCATGTGCGTGTGTGTGTGTGTGTGTGTGTGTGTGAAAGTGGTTCTGGCTTCTCAGCATTACAAACATCCAAAAGCCAGAAACTAACTACAGCATTACTACAGCATGCATTTAAAGGACCACAGAATTGCTGTTCTGTAATTATTCTTTTGTTTTTTATTTTATTTTATTTATTTTTTTAAGTTAAGATTTCATTGATTTTTTACAGAGAGGAAGAGAGAGGCATAGAGCGTTAGAAACATCAATGAGAGAGAAACATCGATCAGCTGCCTCCTGCACACCTCCTACTGGGGATGTGCCCTCAACCAAGGTACATGCCCTTGACCAGAATCAAACCTGGGACCTTTCAGTCTGCAGGCTGACGCTCTGTCAACTGAGCCAAACCGGTTAGGGCTGTAATTATTCTTCTAGAATGTCCTTATGGGCCCACTGTGAGCACAAGGCATCTTTGAAATGGTGTCAGCATAATTTATGCCCTTGATTTTACCAATATTTATTTGTCAGAACAATTTGGCAGCATCATAGTGCAAACATTATGGAAGATATCATATATTATAAATATTAGCCTCTTAAAATATAGAAATTTTGTTTAACATTACTACATAGCCATAATGTATAACAAATGAGTTAGAAAAATGTTATTTTTCCATGATTAACTTCAAGATTTAACAGTTTGATTTAAAAGAATTTTTGTAAGACAGTTTTATTATTTCTTCATAAAGCAGGAAAGTTTCAAATTATCTTTATATCCAGATATTTTACCTTAAATATGTTGACAACTCATTTCTGCTGAATAGTTATATTCTAACAACTATACATTCTTAATGTCATTATCATTACTGTTTAAAAATAATAAGTTCAATCTTTCCTTAGTATTTACATAGACCCATTTTAAAACATGATTTATGTCTTTCAATATGTTTATGTGATGTATCACGTTTATTGAGTTGGGCATATTGTACCAGCCTTGCATCCCTGGGATAAATCCCACTTGGTCATGGTGTATGATCTTTTTAATGTACTGCTGGATCCGATTTGCTAATATTTTGTTGAGGATTTTAGCATCTATGTTCATCAGGGATATTGGCCTGTAATTCTCTTTCTTTGTAGTGTCCTTGGGATTAGGGTAATGCTGACTTCATAGAAAGAGCTTGGAAGTGTGCCTTCCTCTTGAATTTTTTGGAATAGTCTGAGAAGGATAGGTTTTAGTTCTTCTTTGAATGTTTGGTAAAACTCCCCTGTGAAGCTGTCTGGTCCAGGGCTTTTGTTTGCTGGAAGTTTTTTGATGACTGTTTCAATTTCATGAGTAGTTATTGCCCTATTCAGGTTTTTTGATGCTTCCAAAACTCAATCAGGAAGAATCCGGGATTTAAGTAGGTTTTAGGTTGTTGCTTGCAGGTTGCATCTGGACTCTTGGCATCGTTCTAAGCTCAGAGCCCAGGCTGCCGTCTGCAGAGACGCGGACAGAGGCCGAGCAAGGAAAGAGGCCCAGCAGTGGCTTCTGCAGCCCCCAGCCCTCAGGAGCTCAGCAGGAACAAAGAAATGCTTAAAACACAAAACACAACACAGAACCCTTCCCTGGTTTAAACTGACAGAAAAATACCTTAAATTTTCCTAACAGTTAATTATGTGTTAGCCTTTGTAAATAAGCAAGCTGACCATAGTTTTCATTCACAGTTAACTTCTGGTTACGGTTGGTGATGGAAAATTAATGTAATCACAGAAATAATAAGTTGAGAATGTTCAGATATCCTCTTTTGTTCACCTTTCTTATTTCATGTTTGACTAAAAAACCACTTTCAGCAATTTTGCTGAACTTTTAAACAATTTTCTTCCCCCAAACTGTCTGCAACTTTCAGACTATAATTTTTTACTGAATAAACAAATTCAGTAAAACGATAGCAGTTCCTGTTTTCTACACCATGGAACTAGTTAAAAATTCTAAAAGTCACAAAATCCCTGTTCTCTTTTTTCCTCTTAGTGCCAGATAGATGGATTTGTATATTTACAAACACTATTGGTTACCTTAGTAATACCTATTTTCCTCTTATTCTTGGTTAGCAAAACCCGTATTTTCCTAAAATGATAGTTACTCATGCTCACTTCTTGGCTTCCCTTACCTTTTGTGACCTTCTCTGCTTCCTCCTGACTGGAAGGCAGGTGTGATGCCTGGAGCAGGAGCAGCCACCTTGGCACCAGGTTAAAGAAACTGTGGTCTAAGCAAAGCAGAACAGATGCATGGGAGATGCTGAGTCCTCGAAGACTTCTTTAGAAAATGGTGGCCCTGGAAAATTGGGAAGTTGAAGCAGGACGATGTGAGAGGGAATTGGCAACAAACCTGTAAATCATTTTTTACTTCTATGAACTAAATTCAGATTTAAAAAAACTAACTGTTTTTGCTAGAGATTCTAAAAGTTTGGCTAGATTGTGTAACTTTTCTTAGGTACTATCTCTTTAAATTTTGAACAAATGTTCATTAAGACCCTTAAATATTAATTTGGTTACTGAATACTCATATAGGCAAAGCTATATTAAAAAATCTTTAACATTTGCTTCCCTGTTAAAACTGCAAAGTATGACGTTTACAGACATAGGTTATGCCACCTGCGAACTTCGGCAAGCTATCTAATGTTCTGGTTAGAAAGCTGTAGCGTGGGTGCTTTGAATAATTCCCTTCTTATTCTAATAGGATCACGTCAAGCAGTTGAAATAAAATTTAGTTTTCTAAGATGCATCTGAAGTGATTTTCACGGCCTGCCCCACCCCGTCCAAGGCCGTCGCCAGGTCCCTGCAGGCTCGGTGCTGGTTCAGCCTCCTGCTGCCCGCGTGGCTGGGCTTTCAATGGATACTCCCGCGATGGGAAATGACTGCTGTTTTTCACCATATTTTCTCTTATCATCCACAGATAATTAGTTCTGCCTGACAAAGCACATCACCAGGGACGAGTCCACAGCTTTCAGAGCAGCTCAGCAGTGCCTTCCTTATGGCCAGTTCTTCCTGAACCTGCTGAAAACTGCTTCATTATCATCATTATTCCTCATCACTTGTCCACACTAGAATGTAGGCGATATTACCAGTGCAAATAGCAGCTATCTACATGCCCTCTTTGTAATGCTCCTAGGTATTTGCATAGCAGGATAAGGGGACATTAAAAAGCAGGCGAACCCCTCTGAGCCCCAGCATCCACACTCATACACCACCCCTGGGGCCCTGAATAGATTATTAATGCCCCTCAAATTCCTAAATGTATTACCTCCTCCCACTCTTTATATAAACTGAGTGAACATAAAGGATAACAAATAGTCTGTCTTCTTTACAGTAATAAAATATCTACAAATCATGAATGAAAGCTGTGGGTACCAATGAAACATATTTTTAAATACCATGATACTATCAAAGATGCAGCGTGATTTTAGTAAAAGCTTCTCAAGTGTGGGGAAACCCTGCCTCTATATTAAGTATATGCATCTGTTGTGAAGTATAAGCCAAAGTATGTTAATGTAAAAATGGGCTTCTTATAATCAAAGAAATATGGTAATAACATTTTAATCACATGAAAATATGACTGGCATATCCATCCTCTGGAACTTGAGCCCTCTCTCAGCTCTGCCCCTGTTGCTCCTGTGGTGCCCTCTGGTCTTTAACTCTGAACTGTAATCCTCACCTGGTCACCCTTCAGGGGCTTCCTCTGGGGAGCTCCATTCAAAGAGCCTCAACCCTCAAAGTCTATGCCAACCACTCTCCGGACTCTGAGAAGATAGATAACTGAGAAACTGAGGTTATGACAAGCACATCTTTCTCATTACTATTGAGGATTCCATTTGCATACTTTGCTACTAGCACAATATGTCCCCAAACACGTTTAATAATCTCTCCCAACAGGAGTTCCAGCAGCTGTGACAGGAGGGCGCGGTGACTTGCTTTCTCTGCCTTCCTCTTCCCAGCACAGGCGCAGCTTAGGGAGCAGGGCACCTCAATAAAGCTCACTTCCCTGAGAGAGGAAACACAGGCATTAGCCAAACGTAAAAGAGTAAAGAGATGACTGTGCCCACGCCTCAGAACAACATCGCTGCCTGGCCTTTCAGAGAGGCACAGAGCAGCGTCACTGATGACGGAGATCCAGCGTGGTAGCTTCTGCGGGAAATAAGTTTCCAAGTGCTGTTGAAGGCTCCCTGGGAAAGGATCTTCCAGGCTGCAAGGGTGGCAACAGTCATCTCATGCCACGTGCACACGACCATGGCACTTCCAGGGGTGCCTTTCACTGGACCTCCTGGCAGGTGAGACCATAGGTGTTCTCTTGACAATCAGGGCTGTTTTCTGTTTGGGCTGCTTATTGAAATAACTGACCTTAAACATATTCAGGCCCTTGTTGCTCCCTCCCTCCCTCCCTCCCTCCCTCGCTCCGATCTCGATCCCCTCGCTTGTTTCAGTCATCTTAGCAGAATTCTGGGTCTTCATGGAAGGCACAGACAAATCACCCAGTGCTTTTCTCAAAGCAAAAAACAAGCTCTGCCTATCATTGGTCCCTGGCCTTCCTCAAGCCCCTTTGAGAAGTGGCCTGGCTCCAGGTGACAGCAATAGACATGTCTGACCCACGATCATCCCCACAGCCTTGGAAAGCATGTGGATGCCACTCAGCAACACCCTCTGCCAGCCCTTCAGGCACGTGTCTAAGAACTCACCCAGGATCTGACTGTGACCAGGACTTGGGAAACGCTTCCCTGAAAATCTCATATTTCAGGATGTGCAGGATGCCCCCTGCACTCTCGCTGTCCTTCCCTCCAGATCTCTAAGGCCTAACCTGGTGGTTCAAGCGCAGAGAGAGCTCTGCAGCAATGGTTGCAGCGGCTTGCTTTCAGGCTAGGTCCTTAACCTTAACAGGAAGACAACAAAAATATGTATTTGAAAATCATTCTGCAGTTATTACAAGATAACAATTACAAAGACATAAGAAACCAACTTTTTTTGAGGTCTCAGCAATAAAATAATTTTAATCCTTCCTGGCGAGCCTGTTAAGAAAACTAACTTATGACAGGTGCCTGTTTTTCTGCAAAATTTTAGGAAATTTTATATTATTAAAATTGTTCTTAAAATGTATTTTAAAAAAAGAATAAAATAGAATTAATAAAGAAATGTGCAGTTTACATTTCAGTCTTACCTTGAAATACTGAGAATCTTTAAATATGATATATGTTGATTCTATTTTAGTTAAATTTGAGATTTGGATAAAATATCCACTTCTGAGTTTCTGGATGTCTCCTCTGATCCGTGTCAGAGTGTCTCCTGGGGAAAGGACTGAAGCCCACATTTCTTCAGGGACATTTCCCGAGTGGGATAACAGGTCTCAGAGCTCAGATTTTCCCATCAGGTGGTACCCACTGGGCGGCCCCAACCTGGCTTGAATAGGCTGAAAAAAGATTCTACGCACTGATGAATAATTTGTAAATATTTTAGGTACCAAAGTAGCATTTTCCTAATAGGATACATTTATTTCATAATAACAAATGAATATTGTTACAATCCATTTAAATTTTACACATCTTATAGGATATAAAGGAGGAAATGGGATATGTTTTATACTTATCTACTTGAATGTTGTACTTGTCAATTCATTATCACAGCCTCTAGATTCTTTGTTTCAATTATACATAACATTCAAATCAGCATAAAATTATGATGATGTTTCAATATTCTAATAAAAGTGGGAGATATCTGAGTTTTATTGGTAATTCTACTCAATTCTATGAACAGAGCCTTCGTCTATTCCTGCCAGGTTTAGCAAATTAGCAGTTACACTACTTTTTGGCAAAATTTTGTCTATAAAGCCCCTCCTTCTCTCCAGAAAGCAGTGTATTTTTGAGTCAGGCATTTACATTTTAATTTGAAATCTTTCTTTTTCCTTTTTAAGCTATCATTCAGTGTACTATAATACTTTGATGATAGATTTTTAAAATTAGGTTTAAAGAATATTTATTGATTTCTTCATATAAATCTTAAAACATGTTACATTTTCTGCTGCACAAATGGCAAGAGAAAAATTACAGATTACCTTTATTTGTAACAAAAACAAGGATTCGGTTTAAAGATTAAGATTTTTCTGGAATTCACACATTTTTGTTATCTCCTGAGTTTTGAACAGTTGATTGAAGGAATACTAATAAAACATGCTATTTAATTTTTAAAAATCAGTTGCCAATTCTTTCTGAAAACAGGCAAAAAGGAGATGTATATCAAATGGTAATAAACTCTTTTTCTGGTTATGTGACCATCAAGCCCTACATTTGATTTTATGTAATTTGTAAAGATAAATGCATCTGAAACTGGTCTCATGCAAAGGCATGTGACTACTTGTAATGAATGTCTGGTCAGGTGGGATGTTTGTGTATTTATAAGTTTGCAGCGTGAAATATTCATATTTTGCCCAGTGGCCTTCTAGTTGTTCATTATATTTTTAGTTGGAATGCTTGTGTTTGATCTTCGCCCTGGTTTTCTCTGGCGCTTTAGATGAATAAAATAACAAATAATTCACTATCCAGAAGCCAACCCACCAAGGGCTGTGATCTCTTCAGATTTTAACAAGGTTGACCCCTCTCTTTGCTGAGGGGATGCTGGGGTTCTTGTCCCAGCATCAAGAAGGGTTCAGGAATCTGGAGAAGGCCATGGGTACATTAAATAGGAATCCGGGGACTAATAAAGAGTCTGGAGATGAAATATAATTTTGAAAGGAATTGGGGGTCAGAGGAGCTTAACTAAAGGAGCTATGTTCTAAGATCTTAAGTCTAAGGCCTTAGGTTCTCTTCGTCCCCAGGACCCCATGCTTTTTATTAACACAATTTGTCCTGAGGCAAGGCAGAGATATATACTTCAAAGGGTCAGGGTTTGGTACAGAGTCCATTGTTAGAATGGGAGAAATAGCCTATGGCTGTACAGGTGTTTGGTCAGTAGGAGGCAATAACATGTAGATTAAGATGCCCTTTAACTGTCTGGCAGCCACAATCAGTTTCCTATTCAGGTTTGGGGAAATGCCTTTAGCCATTCCCAGCAGGTGACTACATGTGTGACTCAACCCTGTTGAGTCCCCAAGTCTCATCAACCTTTTGATGAAACTCTTGAAATTATGACATGCTGGAATTGGTTGCTGGCAAGGGGGAAGATTGGGGGATACAGCTATCCTATCTAATAAAGAGGGAATATGTTAATTGACCCTCATGCAGTTGCAAAATATGGCGGCACCCACAGCCAATAAGGAGGGAATATGCTAATTGACTGCCCCGCCCTCAAAGATAGTGGCACCCACAGCCAATAAGGAGGGAATATGCTTAATTGACTGCCCTGCCTTCAAAGATGGCGGCACCCAGTCCCCTCAGCCCCAGGACCACCCGAGGCTCAGGTAACCAGGGCCAGCCGAGGCTTGCGCTGCCAGCAGTGGCAGCAGCAGAGGTGTGATGGAGGCTTCGCCTTTCCCTGATCGCCGGGTCGCCTCCCGCCCCTGAGAGCTCCCAGACTGAGAGGGGGCAGGGTGGGCTGAGGGACCCCTCTCCAGTGCATGAATTTTCATGCACCAGGCTACTAGAAGCCCATTGCACGAAGATTCGCACAATAGGCCTTCCTTCCCCTATCTGCTGGCACTGGTTTTCCTCTGGCACCCGGGACCCAGGCCTTTCGTCCGGCTGCAGCGGAGAAGCCAAGCCTCTTCAGTCTTCAGTCTTCACTCCAGTCGGAGCCTTCAGTCTTTGCTCCATGCCTGCGTATGCAAATTAACCGCCATCTTTGTTGGGTTAATTTGCATAGTCGCTCTGATGGGATGGTGGGCGTAGCGGAGTGACACCAATTTGCATGTTTCTCTTTTATTAATGTAGATTTCCTAAACTCACTTTTACCAAATGTCTATTAATACATTTACTAGTACAAAAGATTTCTATTAGTGTCATAAAAGTTAAAGTTCAAGAATTAATGTATGAGTATATCCTATCCCCTGAATGTGTGTAGGATAATATCAGAGGTCTGAGTTCTGAAAAACAGAGAAAAAAGAGAGTAGAGACTATCAGAGGAAACTGAGACTATGTAAAAGAAAGCAACCTATTTATTGCTTCCATGAGCCCCTAAAGCAGCGGTTCTCAACCTGTGGGTCGCAACCATCAGAAAACACATATAGCATATCAGATATTTACATTACGATTCATAACAGTAGCAAGATTACAGTTATGAAGTAGCAACAAAAATAATTTTATGGTTGTGGGTCACCACAACATGAGGAACTGTATTAAAGGGTAGCGGCATTAGGAAGGTTGAGAACCACTGCGGCCTAAAGGGAACCTGGGAACTATAGATCTACCTCCCACACAGGCAACTTCACTATTTCCTGTCATCATTTTTTTTTAAAATATATTTTATTGATTTTCCACAGAGAGGAAGGGAGAGAGACAGAGAGTTAGAAACATCGATGAGAGAGAAACATCGATCAGCCGCCTCCTGCACATCCCCCACCGGGAATATGCCCGCAACTCAGGTACATGCCCTTGACCGGAATCGAACCTGGGACCTCTCAGTCCGCAGGCCGACGCTCTATCCACTGAGCCAAACCGGTTTTGGCTCCTGTCATCATTTTAACCAATGTCTATCCACACATGTGTTAGTGCAACAGACTACTAAGCAAATATTATTTAAGTGTTCAAACCAATAGTAAGAGGCTTGCAAAGTGCATAGTCGCATGCTTTGTCAGCATAAAACCATTCTCCTATATTATCTGGCTTTTGAAAACTCAATTTTATGGTTAGAAAAATAAGTTTTGTTTTCAAAATGTAAACTTCATATGGATAAGAAATACATAGCATACTAGATTACATGGACTTGGAAGTGTTTCTTATTTGCAGGAACCCAAGACTTGGTAATCACCAACTCATTGCATCCATTCATCTCTTGATTGCTATAACCTTTAGACAAAACAAATGAATAACCCTCAGTTAAAAAAAATCCATGCCTCTAAGTACCAGGCTTTTAAAATTAAAACAAGTAAACAGAAAAAAAAGTCAACAAGAGAATCATAATTCTAACTCAACACCCACACCATTGCATGTAAAGAAGCACTTACACCTCTGTGTCTAAGATCTTGAGGTGTTGACAGTCAAATGTTGGTTTTCTCCAGAGTATCTTTCAGATTCTCCTTATGCAAAATTTATTTTCCAATGAAAGCACATTGCCTGCTGCTACCAGTCTGAGTCAGCAGGATAAAGAAACCTCTTGTTTTTGAAACACAAGTGAGATCTCGTTCTGGTTTTCTCTTTGGGAAACTGTCCTTCCTCTAGAGCAGGTCTGTGAACTCAGCAAGCCTGCTCGCTGGAATGTCCAGGTACATTCCGTTTCCCTGAAGACACACGCTGTAAAGGCTGCGATATTTTTTTTAAAGTACTTTTTGTCCTGTCTTGTAGGACTCATCAGTATGACCCAAATCTGTCCAGTGTGGTGGTTGTCTTATGTTTCTAAATAAATAAATAAATAAATAAATAAATAAATAAATAAATAAATAAAATCCATGCATTTTGGGGGAAATTTCCCAGGCCCCCACCTGACATGCTTCCTCTGACCATTTCTGGTCTTCCCTCTATCCTGTCTTGACTTCCTCTCTTTCTTTCCATTCATCCCCCTGCCCCGCCACCTCTGCATCCTCCTCCTCTCCAGGCACTGTCACTGCCCGGTTTCGGTTTCTTAGCTGGAATGACCACACTTGGTCACTGAAGTTCCTTTTCCTGTTCCGTGGCCTTATCTGTCTGCTCGCTGGCTGTGAAGCCCTTTGCTGTTCACCTGCTTCAGTCCCAGGTCCCTGGGCGGAGCCCTTTAGAAAGTGGTTCTGATTAAGAGGATTTTATGACAGTACGTGTCCTTTGTCAAGCATCTAAGACACAGTACGCAGGTATCCAATGGCACATAGTTCTCCTGTATGATGCGTCTTACCAGCATTTTTTTGTTTTGCATAAACCTCCTGTCTTTTTTGTTCCTTTCAGACTTTTTATATGCTTATATTATATTAATATATAATAAAGTGTTTTAAAAATAACTTGATATTTTTAACCTTTGGTACCTTTTCAAGGACCTATTTCTGGCTCTAGGATTGCCGCATTTTTATCTTTAACTCTTCAAATCTGAAGAAATACCCTGGATACATTTGCAGCTTCTAAATTTATAAACCGACATATTTGATATTCTCTTTAGAACAGATGCTTGACAGGTCCGTCATCAGTGAAAAATGGCAAATGGCGCAGAACAAGACATGCACAGGGTGTGTGCGGCTCCTCCTGCCTGTGCCACGTGTGTTTGTGGGAGACCATGGGGGCTCCAGGGGGCACAACTCTGTCACCTTTGCCAGAAGTCACTTTATCATAAACCACATTCAATCTATTTAATGCAAAAAAACCACAAAACATTCAAAGTAAGAATGCTAGTAGACATACTAATTTGCTTTACATTTATTTTCTTAGCAATATACATGTATATCTTATTAACTTTATATGAGTATACCTAAATCATAAGAAATTTAGATGTGTATTTTACTCCATATATCTGACTTTTGTGGATGCCATAAAATGCATAGAGTGAAATAAGAAATATAAAAAAAGTAAATTACACAGCACGTGACAGTTCTACTTTCCTGATTTTACTCATTTCATATCATATTGTTACTATTTATTTTCATATTTTCTAATCACTTTGATAATTTGTAAAAAATATTTGACGAGTTTTGGTATTTGCAGTTCCTCCAATATGAATACTGGAAAAAGTAAAGGAAACCCACCAAACTAAAAAAGAGAATTATAAGTACTGTATGTTTCTAGTGAGGGACAGAACATATAATGAAAAATAAAATTAAAACCACTAAGTTGTGAAAAAATTACCAAGCAAAACAAGAGAAAATGGTATGAGGGCATTGATTGTAAAAGCATACATTGGACCTGTGATATTGTAACATGATTTCTAAGTATATATTCATATGTAATATATATATATATATGTATATGCACACATAATTCATGTATCCTCAATATCTTCTAATAGAAAAACACTGAGATTATGTAGCATAGATTTCAAAATAGATTCTTCCTCAAACTGGCGTTATTGACTTGTCTTAACTTAAATTCACTATACTTCTCAATTATCAATCCTCCACGGCTAACTTCAGAACAGATAGCAAAAGGAGTTCACAGGTGCAGTTTGGCTTTAAAAAGTGTCCTGGGGACGCGACCAGAAGCAAGTGGCCACCACATAGGTGGTGCAGATTTTTGCTAAAGAAAAAAAAAATGAACCCCTTTATCTCTGCTTTTGAAGGTTTATTTTCTTCTTCTTGTGTTTCATGAAATTTAAAAAAAGTGAGT